>NC_041222.1:12538086-12540076 GCF_002837175.3 Physeter macrocephalus | reverse complement strand
CCCCCCACCACTTTCCCCCCTTGGTGTCCATACGTTTGTTCTCTACATCTGTGTCTCAATCTCTGCCCTGCAAACCAGTTCATCTGTACCATTTTTCTAGGTTCCACATATATGCATTAACATACAATATTTGTTTTTTTCTTTCTGACTTACTTCACTCTGTATGACAGTTTCTAGATCCGTCCACGTCTCTACAAATGACCCAATTTCGTTCCTTTTTATGGTTGAGTAATATTCCATTGTATATGTGTACCACATCTTCTTTATCCATTCATCTGTCGGTGGGCATTTAGGTTGCTTCCATGACCTGGCTATTGTAAATAGTGCTGCAATGAACATTGGGGTGCATGTGTCTTTTTGAATTATGGTTTTCTCTGGGTATATGCCGAGTAGTGGGATTGCTGGATCATATGGTAATTCAATTTGTAGTTTTTTAAGGAACCTCCATACTGTTCTCCATAGTGACTGTATCAATTTACATTCCCAACATCAGTGCAAGAGGGTTCTCTTTTCTCCACACCATGTCCAGCATTTATTGTTTGTAAATTTTCTGAAGATGCCCATTCTAACTGGTGTAAGGTGATAACTCATTGTAGTTTTGATTTGTATTTATCTAATTATTAGTGATGTTGAGTATCTTTTCATGTGTCTCTTGGCCATCTGTAGTTCTTCTTTGGAGAAATGTCTATTTAGGTCTTTCCATTTTTTGAATGTTTTTTTTTTTATATATATATTGAACAGCATGAGCTGTGTGTATATTTTTGAGATTAATACTTTGACAGTTGCTTCATTTGCAAATATTTTCTCCCATTCTGTGTGTTGTCTTTTCACCTTCTTTAGAGTTTTCTTTGCTGTGCAAAATATTTGAAGTTTCATTAGGTCCCATTTGTTTACTTTTGTTTTTATTTATTTTACTCTAGGAGGTGGGTCAAGAAAGATCTTGCTAAGATTTTTGTCAAAGAGTGTTATTCCTATGTTTTCCTCTAAGAATTTTATAGTTTCTGGTCTTACATTTAGGTCTTTAATCCATTTTGAGTTTACTTTTGTGTATGGTGGTAGGGAGCATTATAATTTCATTCTTTTATATGTAGCTGTCCAGTATCCCCAGCACCACTTATTGAAGAGACTGTCTTTTCTCCATTGTATATCATTGCCTCCAGTGTCAGAGATTAATTGACCATAGGTGTGTGGGTTTATCTCTGGGCTTTCTATCCTGTTCCATTGATCTATATTTCTGTTTTTGTGCCAGTACCATATTGCCAGTATTGATTATTGTAGCTTTGTAGTATAGTCTGAAGTCAGGGAGTCTGATTCCTCCAGCTCCACTTTTTTCCCTCAAGATTGCTTTGACTTTTCAGTGTCTTGGTTTCCATATAAATTTTAAGATTTTTTGTTCTATAAAAATGCCATTGGTAATTTGATAGGTATTGCATTGAATCTGTAGATTGCTTTGAGAAGTATAGTCATTTTCACAATATAAATTCTTCCAATCCAAGAACATGGTATATCTCTGCATCTGTTTGTATCATCTTTGATTTCTTTCATCAATGTCTTATAGTTTTCTAAGTGCAGGTCTTTTACCTCCTTAGGTAGGTTTATTCCTAGGTGTTTTATTCTTTTTGGTGCAATGGTGAATGGGATAGTTTCCTGAATTCCTGTTTCTGATTTTTCATTGTTAGTGTATAGGAATGCAAGAGATTTCTGTGCATTAATTTTATATCCTGCAGCTTTACCAAATTCATTGTTTATAGTTTTCTGGTAGCATCTTTAGGATTTTCTATGTATAGATTCATGTCATCTGCAAACAGTGACAGTTTTACTTCTTCTTTTCCAGTTTGGATTCATTTTATTTCTTCTTCTTCTCTGACTGCCATGGCTAGGGCTTCCAAAACTATGTTGAATACTAGTGGTGAGAGTGGACATCCTTGTCTTATTCCTGATCTTAGAGAAAATGCTTTCAGTTTTTCACCACTGAGAATGATGTTTGCTG
>NC_041222.1:12535398-12538022 GCF_002837175.3 Physeter macrocephalus | reverse complement strand
GAATGCAAGAGATTTCTATGCATTAATTTTGTATCCTGCTACTCTACCAAATTCATTGATTAGCTCTAGTAGTTTTCTGGTGGCATCTTTAGGATTCTCTATGTATAATATCATGTCATCTGCAAACAGTGACAGTTTTACTTCCTCTTTTCCCATTTGGATTCCTTTTATTTCTTTTTCTTCTCTGATTGCTGTGGCTAGGATTTCCAAAACTATGTTGAATAATAGTGGTGAGAGTGGACATCCCTGCCTTGTTCCTGATCTTAGAGGAAAGGTTTTCAGTTTCTCACCATTGAGAATGATGTTTGCTGTGGGTTTGTCTTATATGGCCTTTATTATGTTGAGGTAGGTTCCCTCTATGCCCACTTTCTGGAGAGTTTTTATCATAAATGGTGTTGAATTTTGTCAAAAGCTTTTTCTACATCTATTGAGATGATCATATGGTTTTTATTCTTCAATTTTTTAATATGGTTTTTCACATTGATTGATTTACGTATATTGAAGAATCCTTGCATCCCTGGGATAAGTCCCACTTGATTATGGTGTATGATCCTTTTAATGTGTTGTTGGATTCTGTTTGCTAGTATTTTGTTGAGGATTTTTTCGTCTATATTCATCAGTGATATTGGTCTGTAATTTTCTTTTTTGTAGTATCTTTGTCTGGTTTTGGCAGGGTGACGGTGGCCTTGTAGAATGAGTTTGTGAGTGTTCCTTCCTTCACAGTTTTTTGAAAGAGTTTGAGATGGATGGGTGTTAGCTCTTCTCTAAATGTTTGATAGAATTCACCTGTGAAGCCATCTGGTCCTGGACTTTTGTTTGTTGGAAGATTTTTAATCACAGTTTCAATTTCATTACTTGTGATTGGTCTGTTCATATTTTCTATTTCTTCCTGGTTCAGTCTTGGAAGGTTATACCTTTCTAAGAATTTGTCCATTTCTTCCAGGTTGTCCATTTTATTGGCAGAGTTGCTTGTAGTAGTCTCTTAGGATGCTTTGTATTTCTGTGGTGTCTGTTGCAACTTCTCCTTTCTCATTTCTAATTTTATTGATTTGAGTCCTCTCCCTCTTTTTCTTGATTCTGGCTAAAGGTTTATCATTTTTTTTATCTTCTCAAAGAACCAGCTTTTAGTTTTATTGATCTTTGCTGTTGTTTTCTTTGTTTCTATTTCATTTATCTCTGCTCTGATCTTTATGATTTCTTTCCTTCTACTAACTTTGGGTTTTGTCTTCTTTCTCTAGTTCCTTTAGGTGTAAGGTTAGATTGTTTATTTGAGATTTTTCTTGTTTCTTGAGGTAGGCTTGTATTGCTATAATCTTCCCTCTTAGAACTCCTTTTGCTGCTTCCCATAGGTTTTGGATCATCATGTTTTTGTTGTCATTTGTCTCTAGTTAGTTTTTGATTTCCTCTTGTATTTCTTCAGTGATATCTTGGTTATATAGTAACGTATTGTTTAGCCTCCATGTGGTTGTGTTTTTTACGTTTTTTCCCTGTAATTAATTTCTAATCTTATAACCTTGTGGTTGGAACAGATGCTTGATATGATTTCATTTGTCTTATATTTACTGAGGCTTTATTTGTGATCCAAGATGTGATCTATCCTGGAGAATGTGCTGTGTGCAGTTGAGAAGAACGTGTAATCTGCTGTCTTGGGATGGAATGTCCTATAAATATCAATAAAATCTATTTGGTCTACTGTGTCATTTAAAGCTTGTGTTTCCTTATTAATTTTCTGTCTGGATGATCTCCATTGGTGTAAGTAAATTGTTAAAGTCCCCTGCTATTATTGTGTTACTGTCAATTTCCTCTTTTATAGCTGTTAGCAGTTGCCTTATGTATTGAGGTGCTCCTATGTTGGGTACATATATATTTATGATTGTTATATCTTCTTCTTGGATTGATCCCTTGATCATTATGTAATGTCCTTCCTTGTCTCTTGTAACATTCTTTATTTTAAAGTCTATTTTATCTGATATGAGTATTGCTACTCCAGCTTTCTTTTTATTTTCATTTGCATGGAATATCCTTTTCCATCCCCTCACTTTCAGTCTGTATGTGTCCCTAGGTCTGAAATGGGTCTCTTATAGACAGCATATATATGGATCTTGTTTTTGTATCCATTCAGCAAGCCTGTGTCTTTTGGTTGGAGCCTTTAATCCATTCACATTTAAGGTAAATATTGATATGTATGCTCCTATTACTATTTTCTTAATTGTTATGGGTTTGTTTTTGTAGATCCTTTTCTTCTCTTGTGTCTCCCTCTTAGAGAAGTTCCGTTAGCATTTGTTGTAGAGCTGGTTTGGTGGTGCTGATCTCTCTTAGCTTTTGCTTGTCTGTAAAGCTTTTAATTTCTCCATCGAATCTGAATGAGATCCTTGCTGGTTAGAGTTCTCTTGGTTGTAGGTTCTTCCCTTTCATCACTTTAAATATATCATGCCACTCCCTTCTGGTTTGTAGAGTTTCTGCTGAGAAATCAGCTGTTAACCTTATGGGAGATCCCTTGTATGTTATTTGTCATTTTTCCCTTGTTGCCTTCAATAATTTTTCTTTGTCTTTAATTTTTGTCAGTTTGATTACTATGTGTCTCAGCATTTTTCTCCTTGGGTTTATCCTGCCTGCGACTCTCT
>NC_041222.1:12528011-12529479 GCF_002837175.3 Physeter macrocephalus | reverse complement strand
GAATGCAAGAGATTTCTATGCATTAATTTTGTATCCTGCTACTCTACCAAATTCATTGATTAGCTCTAGTAGTTTTCTGGTGGCATCTTTAGGATTCTCTATGTATAATATCATGTCATCTGCAAACAGTGACAGTTTTACTTCCTCTTTTCCCATTTGGATTCCTTTTATTTCTTTTTCTTCTCTGATTGCTGTGGCTAGGATTTCCAAAACTATGTTGAATAATAGTGGTGAGAGTGGACATCCCTGCCTTGTTCCTGATCTTAGAGGAAAGGTTTTCAGTTTCTCACCATTGAGAATGATGTTTGCTGTGGGTTTGTCTTATATGGCCTTTATTATGTTGAGGTAGGTTCCCTCTATGCCCACTTTCTGGAGAGTTTTTATCATAAATGGTGTTGAATTTTGTCAAAAGCTTTTTCTACATCTATTGAGATGATCATATGGTTTTTATTCTTCAATTTTTTAATACGGTTTTTCACATTGATTGATTTACGTATATTGAAGAATCCTTGCATCCCTGGGATAAGTCCCACTTGATTATGGTGTATGATCCTTTTAATGTGTTGTTGGATTCTGTTTGCTAGTATTTTGTTGAGGATTTTTTCGTCTATATTCATCAGTGATATTGGTCTGTAATTTTCTTTTTTGTAGTATCTTTGTCTGGTTTTGGCAGGGTGACGGTGGCCTTGTAGAATGAGTTTGTGAGTGTTCCTTCCTTCACAGTTTTTTGAAAGAGTTTGAGATGGATGGGTGTTAGCTCTTCTCTAAATGTTTGATAGAATTCACCTGTGAAGCCATCTGGTCCTGGACTTTTGTTTGTTGGAAGATTTTTAATCACAGTTTCAATTTCATTACTTGTGATTGGTCTGTTCATATTTTCTATTTCTTCCTGGTTCAGTCTTGGAAGAGGCTTTTATAGCTATAAACTTCCCTTTCAGAACTGCTTTTGCTGCATCCCATAGGTTTTGCATCGTCATGTTTTCATTGTCATTTGTCTCTAGGTTTTGGGGTTTTTTTTTTGCGGTACGCGGCCTCTCACTGTTGTGGCCTCTCCTGTTGCGGAGCAGAGGCTCCGTACGCACAGGCTCAGCGGCCAGGGCTCACGGGCCTAGCCGCTCCATGGCATGTGGGATCCTCCCGGACCAGGGCACGAACCCGTGTCCCCTGCATCGGCAGGCGGACTCTCAACAGCTACGCCACCAAGGAAGCCCCTCTAGGTATTTTTTTATTTCCTCTTTGATTTCTTCAGTGATCTCTTGGCTGTTTAGTAATGTATTGTTTAGGCTCCATGTGTTTGTGTTTTTTACATTTTCTTCCTTGTAATTCATTTCTAATCTCATAGCGTTGTGGTCAGAAAAGATGCTTGATATGATTTCAGTTTTCTTAAATTTACTGTGGCTTGATTTGTGACCCAAGATGTGATCTATCCTGGAGAATGTTCCGTGCACACTTGAGAAGAAAGTGTAAT
>NC_041222.1:12527383-12527757 GCF_002837175.3 Physeter macrocephalus | reverse complement strand
TCAGCGGCCATGGCTCACGGGCCCAGCCGCTCCGCGGCATGTGGGATCCTCCCAGACCGGGGCGCGAACCCGGTTCCCCTGCATCGGCAGGCGGACGCGCAACTACTGCGCCACCAGGGAAGCCCCAGCTTTCTTTTGATTTCCATTGGCGTGGAATATCTTTTTCAATCCCCTCACTTTCAGTTTGTATGTGTCCCTAGGTCTGAAGTGGGTCTGTTTTAGACAGCATATATATGGGTCTTGTTTTTGTGTCCATTCAGCAAGCCTGTGTCTTTTGGTTGGAGCATTTAATCCATTCACATTTAAGGTAACTATCGATATGTATGTTCCTATGACCATTTTCTTAATTGTTTTGGGTTTGTTTTTGTAGGTCC
>NC_041222.1:12516791-12527035 GCF_002837175.3 Physeter macrocephalus | reverse complement strand
GCTTTTGATTTCTCCATCGAATCTGAATGAGATCCTTGCCAGGTAGAGTATTCTTGGTTGTAGGTTCTTCCCTTTCATCACTTTAAGTATATGGTGCCACTCCCTTCTGGCTTATAGAGTTTCTGCTGAGAAATCAGCTGTTAACCTTATGGGAGTTCCCTTGTATATTATTTGTCATTTTTCCCTTGCTGCTTTCAATAATTTTTCTTTGTCTTTATTTTTTGCCAGTTTGATTACTTTGCGTCTCGGCGTGTTTCTCCTTGGGTTTATCCTGTATGGGACTCGCTGTGCTTCCTGGACTTGGGTGGCTATTTCCTTTCCCATGTTAGGGAAGTTTTCAACTATAATCTCTTCAAGTATTTTCTCGGGTCCTTTCTCTCTCTCTTCTCCTTCTGGGACCCCTATAATACGAATATTGTTGTGTTTAATGTTGTCCCAGAGGTCTCTCAGGCTGTCTTCATTTCTTTTCATTCTTTTTTCTTCATTCTGTTCCTCAGCAGTGAATTCCACCATTCTGTCTTCCAGGTCACTTATCCGTTCTTCTGCCTCAGTTATTCTGCTATTGACTGCTTCTAGTGTAGTTTTCATTTCAGTTATTGTATTGTTCATCTCTTTGTTTGTTCTTTAATCCTTCTAGGTCTTTGTTAAACATTTCTTGCATCTTTTCCATCTTTGCCTCCATTCTTTTTCTGAGGTCCTGGATCATCTTCACTATCATTATTCTGAATTCTTTTTCTGGAAGGTTGCCTATCTCCACTTCATTTAGTTGTTTTTCTGGGGTTTTATCTTGTTCCTTCATCTGGTACATAGCCCTCTGCCTTTTCATCTTGTCTATCTTTCTGTGAATGTGGTTTTTGATCCACAGGCTGCAGCAACAATTGCAATTTAAAATCTGTTCGCTCTCCTCTGAGACAATGTGAGCCTCTCTGGAGCATCCCCCTTTTTCCCTAATATTTTACTTGACCTTCCATTCTGACTCTAAACTAGCTGATGGGTTGTGGAGTCAGGGTTGAAATCTCTCTCGCTTTATCAATTTGTGAAAATATATAAAGAAATATGCTAATACCATTTAATTCAGAGCTGTCCAGGATGACAAATAAGATATTTGAGATTATATGCTGCAGAGAAGTAACAGCTCTTCATGTGCTAAGGAAAAGAGAAAGGATGTGTAACTTGTCTTCCTTTCTTTCTATCCTTTTGTCGTTGTTGTTAACATAAATGCTATTTTTTTACAGTGAAAATTTTAGATAGAACATTCTTTGTTTTTCTGCATTCATTTTTTCCCTTCTATTATTGTAATGCCTGCATTAGTATATCAGTTAATACATATGGCAAAATTGTTGGGATTAAATGCAAGGTTACTACATCAATTTTATGCTATAAACTTTGTTCCCTACTGTATTTATTCTAATTTATGTATACTTGATAGAAATTTCATTTTTTAACGTATTATATCTCTTAGGAGTTTTCTACTGTTTAACATGATCCGAAGATACAATTCTCTGAAGAAGGGAATGGCAAATTATTTTAATGCCTTTTATTGTTTTTGTTTCTAGCCTATTCTACTAAGCTCAACAAATTTCCTGTATTTAATATTAATGATGACTTGAATGATCTGTGTACCAGTGCAGTAAGCCCAAATACGACCAAAGCAACACGGTATGCCCTGAATGTGTGGCGATATTGGTGTATGACCAATGGGCTCAAAGATCACACAGACATCACCAAGGTAAGAAACCCTTAAGTTTACTTCTTCTTCTGGTCAACTTCACTGAGCTTCTATGTGCCAGGCACTGTGCTAAGTATTGTGGGGAACACGGAACAGGTACTTTCTGCCTGAGGAAACTTTGAAAGACCATAAAATAGAAAGAAAAATATCCACGGTACAAAACAGAATTTAATACGTGTTCTCGGAATTTATAGATCAGAAATGCCCCAAAAATTCAGATGGATAAATTAATTTCAGTTTGTTGAGACTAGCAGAGGAATAGATATTTAAACTGTATTTTGAGGGAGAGGTAGGGTTTCAACAGAATTGAAGACAAGGGTCTTCTAGGCTGAGTCATGTAAGGAAGAGTAAAATTTAGAGGGATAGACCCACTTGCCTGCAGCAGAGGCTTCGTATATGGGAGTAGTGGACTATAAAACTGTATTTTGACAACCCTTAAATGGCATGCTGAAATCTTGTGAATATTGGGAAACCATTGAAGTTTTGTTTTGTTTTCGTGTTTGTTTGTAAGGAGAGACTTTATTTGAAGGATTATTGGCAGGGGGGCAGCAGAGAAGGGACTGTTATAATAAAAACACTCTGACCATAAGATCTGCAAATGTCTTAAGGGTTAGGTGAAAGGGAAACACTGAATTTTTTTGAACAGGAAGGAACATAAGAAACATAATATTTTAGAGCAGTTAATTGGAGATGATGAGCAAAAATGTATTTAATATTCTTGGTCCTCAATTTCCCCAGTTGTAAAATGAATCCTTACAATCTCTTCCAACTTGAAATGTTTGAGGGTTGTGAATAGAAGGGAAAATTCTTGGACATGTAGAGTCAGAACAGAAAGATGTATTTTGATTTGGATATGTTGAGTTTAGATAATAGAGATGTCTACCAGATGGATATGTCGAATAAGCATTTGGGAAGGTGGGATTTAAAACATGGGGGAAATGTTAAAGCTGGAAGTATAGATTCAAAGATATTGCAAATAGAAGTCATAACTGAAGAGCAAGGGCAGGTGACATCTCCAAGTTTGGGTGATGTGTTTAGGGCACCAACAAGAGATGAAATAGGAAATCCAGGTTTCTACTTCTGGCAGCATGGTGCCCTAGGTACTGTGAGGGGCGTTTCTGCTGTACTTGCAGAAAGAAAGGGAGCCATCCACAGGGTCAAAACAGGAGCAGTGTGAGCAGTAAGCACGTATGAAAGGCAGGGCTCTTCCTCAGGGCTTATGTTGATAACATCATTAAGAAGGGAAGAGGCAGGGAGCTAAACTGAAGAATCCTTGATTGAGGAGCAGACTCTGAAAGTGTCTAAAGAAGTTCTTGGTCAGTAGCATACCCTGGCTCCTTGCAGAGTCATATGCTAATAATCTTTGAAGGGAAACATCCAAAATATAGGTGCTCAGATTTTTCACAGATTAAGACCAACTAAATGTGTGCTCATTAAAAAAAGAAAAATCACTATCCACTTAAGGAAATAAATCACCATGAATGAGAATGAATAGAAACAACAAAGAACAGATTTAGACACCAGGGACTTTAGATAGTATTTGTAGGTTAAGGATGTATGAAATGTTTGTTGAAAGAATGAAAAGAATTATAAAAATGAAAAAGCAACAACATACTAATCAAAATGATCCAGCAGATTAGAAAATAAATTGAAATTTCCACTTGTGGCCATAGGGAATAGAAGGGTCCAGAATTACTCTCCTGCTGTAACAACTAGAAAACTGGGCATAATATATGAAATAACTCTTCCTACAGAACAGTCAGCACAGGACTTGATCCCTAAGATGGGTGCTTGACCACCTCTCAGGCTTTCTGCCTGGAGACAATTTTTAAACTGCATTGAAGGGAGGGGAACCCAAACTGAGCCTGGCAATCTTGCTGAGTTGAGGAGAGACAGAAATCAGAGCTCAGGGCGGCTGAGGACATGAGAACAACTAGAAAGAAGTTACAACATTCATTGAAAAGATAAGACAAATCCAGAATTTAATCATGTAAAATTCACAATTTCTAGCATACAATCAACAGTTACTATACATAGGAAGAAGTGGGAACATATAACGCATGCCCAGGAGAAAAATCAGTTAAGTCTTTCACTTCCAACCAATTTGGAGGAGATTTACTCACCTGCCAGAAACAACCAAAAAACAGACAAATGATATAACTAATGTTTTGCAAGGTATTTTATAATACACAAAGAAGGGCAGTGATCTCTGAGAGATGGGAAACAAGGTGAGCCTTACATGTGCCCCAGCTTGCTGCCTTGAAAGAGTCTACAGGGCTGTGGTGCAGGGAGGGAGCATGCAGGCAGAGCCCAGCAGATTTGCTGAGTTGAGGAAATGGAACTGAGTCCAGAGAGACCCAGGTGGCTAGAATTGTCGTAAGAGGATATTCGAAAGTAGAGAGTTACACAGAAAGAGAACGTGAGAGAACTGAAGCTATTCTGTCTCAAATATTCAGCTGAGTATTGATCAACATCTGCATGTGAGGAAACTAGCCAAGGCTGGCCAAAAAAAAAAAAAGAAGACACCTGAAAGAATCAGAGGTAATAGTACCTGGAGCTCACACAGAACTGGAAACAGTACCTCTTCCCACCAGTCAGACTGGAAAAACCTCAGGATTCGTGGGGTAGAAACTTTAGAGAGGTCTTGCATCAAATGTGGAAAATAATTAGCCACAGACTGAGCTTTGCTCTAACCCTACCCAACAAATCTTAAAAGCAAGACCCAGCTACATGAAAAGGTGCTAGATATCACTAATCATCAGGGAAATGCAAATCAAAACCACAGTGAGCTATCACCTCACATCTGTTAGGATGACTATTATCAAAAGACAAGAGGTAACTAGTGTTGGTAAGGATGTGGAGAAAAGGGAACTGTTGTGCACTACTGGTGCAAGTGTAAAGTGGTGCAGCCACTATAGAAAAAGAGTATGGAGGTTCCTCAAAAAATTAAAAATAGAACTATCATACGATCCTTTATCTAAAGGAAACAAAAACACTAATTCAAAAGGATATATACACCCCTGTGTTCATTGCAGCATTATTTACAATAACCAAGACATAGAAGCAACCTAAGTATCCATAGATGGATGAATGGATAAAGAATATGTGGTGTTTAGATACAATGGAATATTATTCAGCCATAAAAAGGAAGAAAATCTTGCTATTTGCAACAACATGGATGGACCTTGAGGGCATTATACTAAATGAAATAAGTCAGACAGAGAAAGACAATTACCATATGATCTCACTTATATGTGGAATCTAAAAACAAAGAACAAAAAACCTCCTAGCTACAAAGAACAGATTGGTGGTCACTAGAGGCTGGGAATGAGCAGTGTTGAAATGGGTGAAGGTGGTCAAAAGGCCTGGGGATGTAATGTGCAGCATGATGACTATAGTTAATAACACGGTACTGTATATTTGAAAGTTGCTAAGAGACTAGATCTTAAAAGCTCTCGTTACAATAAAAAAATTTCAACAATGTGTGGTGATGGGTGTTGACTAGATATATTGTGGTAATCATTTTGCAATATATACAAATATCAAAATATTGTTATACACCTGAAACTGATACAGTGTCATATGGTAATTATATCTCAGTTTTTTTTTAATTAAGAAAAAGCAAGACCCAGAAGGGTCAAACAGTTTTCAAGTAACTTAACTATGTCCCAGAACAAACCTTAAGAATATTTATAGGAATATAAGAATATCCAGAACCCAAGAAATAAAATTCACAATCTCTGGCAACTAAACAAAAATTTTCAGACGTGCAAAGGAGCAAGAAAATATCAATGTATCACTTAAAGAATGAATCAATCAAAACCAACCCAGAACTGACACAGATTTTAGAATTAGCAGACAAGGACATTAAACCATTATTATGACAAAAATAAACACGTGAAAAGATGCTCATTAGACCACAGGGAAATGCAAGACAAAACCACATGAGATTCTACTTCACATTCAGTAGGAAGACTAGGATAAAAAAAAGAAAAACAGATAATAACAAGTGTTGATGAGGATGTGTAGAAGCTGGAACCCTCATACATTTCTGGTGGGAATGCAAAATGATGCAACTGCTTTGGAAAATCTGGCAGTTCCCCAAAAGTTAAACATAGGGTTACTCTCACCCAGCAATTCCATTCATAGGCATATACTCAAGAAAATTTAAAACATATATCTATACAAAAACATGTACACAAATATTTGTTGTAGCATTATTCACCATAGCCAAAATGTACAAACAACCCAAATGTCCATCAGCAGATGAATGGATAAACAAAATGTGGCATATTCATACAATGGAATATTATTTGTCAATGAAAAGAAATGAAGTACTGATACATGCTTACAGCATGGCTGAACCTTGAAAGTGTTATACTAAGTAAAATAAGTCAGACACAAAAGAGCAAATATGTATGATTCCATTTATGTAAGGTACCTAGAATAGGCAAGCTCATAGAGACAGAAAGTATAATAGAGGTTACCAGGGGCTGGCAGGGGGAAGAAATGTAGAGTTATTGTATAATGAGTACAGTTTCTGCTTGGAATGATGAAAAAGGTCTGGAAATGAGTAGTGATGATGGTTGCACGACATTGTGAGTGTACTTAATGACACTGGATGGTACACTTATAAATGGTTAAGATGGTAAATTTTATATTATGTATATTTTACCACACTAAAAAAGCAAATAAATCTATTAAAATGTAACAATTTCACCTTTATTAATAATAATTTTAAAATTCATCTGTTCTCATAGACCCTCATCACCATGTCTTCAACCCCTAACCTTAACCTTTTCTAGGTCAGAGGATCTTGTCTTCCAGACTTTGTGAAGTC
Source organism: Physeter macrocephalus (assembly GCF_002837175.3). Classification (NCBI taxonomy): domain Eukaryota; kingdom Metazoa; phylum Chordata; class Mammalia; order Artiodactyla; family Physeteridae; genus Physeter; species Physeter macrocephalus. Next base: position 12,520,466 of record NC_041222.1, on the reverse strand, counting down.
ACTATGAAGACAGTTGTCCATTACTGGGAAACTTTACATTTCCCTGCAGGAATCCATGAAAAGAGCCCCATTTCCCCATAACCTTCATGGCATAGGTAACATATACATCTCAGGTGGTGAAACTGTCTCGATTGTCCAGTTGGGTGTGCCTTATCATCACTTCTAGTTTCTCCTGTGTTGTTTGGAGGAATAATGGATGAGGAAGAAGATATATTTCAATCCTCTGTCTCACATGGGCCACTTAAATATTTTTAATGATTAAATTCTTAAGAAAGAGGCCAGTCTCTTAGAGCATTAGCCAGTATTTAGTTAAAAGAAGGAACTGTGGCATCAAGGTCCATAGTCTTAATCTCACTTTTTGGTCTCAGTGCAAGGTATTTTTAGTCTAAGTGTGTCTTTAAAGATAGATACAGCTAGCAGCAAACAAGCTAGGTTACAGCTGTTTATCATGGTTTGGCAGCTGGTAAACCTCAAATTTAGTTATTTTTTCAAGGAGGAAAGCGAAGAGTCAAAACAGACTTCAAAATGTCATCTAAATAAGCAGAGTGTACCCTACCAGTCTCACACTCTCATCACTCTGTGATCTACTATGTGTGTTCCACATGGTATTTTTTCTTCATAAGTGTGACCTAATCCTCACTGATACATCTCCCTCAAAGTTGCTATCTGATTGATTTACATATTCCTTAGCCTCACTCAGAAAATAGAGCATCTTGAAGTTCAATACCTGTCTTTCTCAATAAAGTGAAATTTAGTAACTGCAAAAATGAAGTCATTTTTATTGTCATCAATGGTTACTTCAAGATTCTTTTTTTTTTTTTCCCTATTAGAGTACTTGTAGTTCACAAGCATTTTCTCCACTTTCTTCATCCCCTAGTCAAGATTATCACAAAGGGGAGTTTGAGGCATTCCCCAAAGTAACTCTTGGTTTTACTTGTCTAACCCTTTCAGTTGCCAAGGATTACTACATAATTCCAGAACTTTGGGATTTGCCAAGCAAGTCAGTCTTCTTATACTGCTCTTTCCCACCTGGAGCCATCTGCCCCATGATAACCTCTTACTTCTCTTTGGTCATTTTCACATCAAGAAAGCCCAGTTTGGGGACTTCCCTGGTGGTCCAGCGGTTAAGACTCTGCGCTCCCAATGCAGGGGGCCCGGGTTCGATCCCTGGTCAGGGAACTAGATCCCACATGCATGCTGCAACTAAATATCCTGTGTGCTACAACTAAGACCCGGTGCAGCCAATTAAAAAAAAAAAAAAAGCCCAATTTGTAATCCATGGTGAATTTGATGTTCAGAGTGGCTCATGAAGGAAAATACTTGCCTGCAATGTCTTCATAACAATTTAAGACCTGGAGGAATAATTATCAACCAAAACTCAGTCTGAGAAAACTAAGGAGGCAAGCAACATGCACCAGAATGGACAGTTTCTTGTGTACAAAGAATATAAATTTTGTGACTTGACATTTCTTCAGGAATTGCTTTTGCTGTGATTTTTCTTTGAAACTTGTGGTATAATCAAGAGAAATGTTCTGCACCCTAAGTCAGCTTGGTTCTCCTGACTCCAGGGTTAATTCATTGCTTTAACCCATGTTTATCAGTTCATTGGGTATCTATGATACATTTCAGGCCTTCTGGTAGGGTCTTCAGCATGAAGAACCAGTCATGTATGAGATGTCATTCTTGCATTCAGGAAGCTTTCAGTCCACTTTGAGAGACAGACATATAAATAGATAAAAGGCTGTGAAATATGGAGAGGGCCATAATAAAATTTAAATTAAGTGCCTTGGCTTCCCAGGTGAGAGAGTAACTTTGCTTAGGGAAGCTGGAGAAGCCTTCTATATAGACAGCAGAATTTGAGCTAGATCTGAAACAAGGAGTAGAGGTTTTCCAAATAGAGAAGGTTAGAAGAAAAAACATTCTAGGCAGAGGAAATAGCATATGCAAAGACTTGGAAGCATGAAAGAGCCCTGTGGTTTCTACGAATGGCACAAAGTTCAGTGAAGCTGGAAAACAGAGTATAAAGAGAACAAAAGATTAAGCTAGAGAAATAGGGTGTATATCAGTTATCTGTTGCTGCATAACAAACCACCCCAAAACTTAGTGGCTTAACAGAACATTCATTTTATTTGCTCATGATGATATGGGGTTTTCTCAGCTAGAAGTGGTTCTTCTACTGCTCTCACTTGGGATACTCCTGTGGGTACAGTCATCTGTATATTAGATGGGAGGCAGCTTGTCTCTGAGTCACACGTTCCTGAGGTCTAACTGGGCTTCCTTACGTGGCAACATCATGTACTACGACAATGGAGGCAAACCTGTAAGATGAAAGCAGAACCCCTTGAGGCCTAGGTTTGGAATTCACACATTGTTATTTCTACCACATTCTCTTGGCCAAATTAATTCATGGCCAGCCGCGATTCCAAGGGTGGGAAAATAGATTCTACTTCCTGATGGGAGGAGCAGCAGAGTCACATTGCAAAGGGGTGTAAGAACAGGGAGGGGAGAGATGGTTGTGTCTGTCTTTGTAAACAATCTACCATAGGGTGGAAGCAGATTGTAAAGGCTTGCATACAAGGTAAACAGTTTGGAATTTATCTGAAGGGCAAAAGGAAGCTATCAGAGGTTAGTTGTGTTGTTTTGTTTTGTTTTGTTTTGTTTTGTTTTTAAACACTAAGGTAGTAAGATTTTCTGCTCAGCACCCCTTATTTAAGGAACCATTCTTCTCCTAACAATCCCCATGGTTACTGCAGAAGCCATTATGTTAGTACAGTGGCCCACCTTTTGGTCACTTGTTTGGATCAGGAGTGGGCTAATCAGAATCCTTCCTTCAGACTTTTTTTCTACTGAAAATGAGAGTTGGACTCTTGCCAGTACCTGAAGCTGTAAGATATAACCTTGGGGAGTGCTAAGTGGCTACATAAAGAAAGCAGCTCTGTACAGAGATGCAGAGGTGAGAGGTGGAGCCCTGATGGCCTTGGAATCCACTATTTCTGATATCCCTCTTTGCCAAGGCTTTTTCAAGTTTGGTCTCTCTCTTGGAACCACACAAGTCCCAGCTAATACAAAGAGAAGTTAACACCTGCAAGTAGGGAGTTGCAAGTGGCAGCATAAAAATCTGAAACCAGATGAGTTTTGGGTGTCATGGTTATTGGGAAGTTATATTAACTGGTTTTTACTGGTATGTAAGAAAACTATTGCTTTTTATATTTTGTATGCAGCCACCCTATTCTTTCTGATGGCTTTTCGACTGAATCTCTTGGAGTTTCCTAGACCAACAATTAGATTATCAGAAAGCAATTGTTTTGTCTTTTTCCTTTCCTATATGCATATATACATACATACGTGTGTGTGTGTGTGTGTGTAATTTCTTTTTCTTGTCTTCCTTGGTTGGCCAGAATCTTCAGAACATTGTTGTATAATAGCAATGATATTCATCATTCTCATCCTATTCCTGACTTCATAAAAAAGATTCTAATGTTTTCATCTTGGTGTAATTTTTTTAAACATCTTTATTGGAGTATAATTGCTTTACAATGGTGTGTTAGTTTCTGCTTTATAACAGAGTGAATCAGCTATACATGTGCATATATCCCCATATCTCCTCCCTCTTGCGTCTCCCTCCCACCCTCCCTATCCCACCCCTCTAGGTGGTCACAAAGCACCGAGCTCATC
>NC_041222.1:12470375-12516700 GCF_002837175.3 Physeter macrocephalus | reverse complement strand
TAAATAGTGCTTCAATGAACATTGGGGTGCATGTATCTTTTGGAATTGTGGTTTTCTCCAGGTATATGCCCAGGGGTGGGATTGCTGGGTCATATGGTAGTTCTATTTTTAGTTTTTTAAGGAACCTCCATACTGTTCTCCATAGTGGCTGTATCAATTTACATTCCCACCAACAGTGTAAGAGGGTTCCCTTTTCTCCACACCCTCTCCAGCATTTATTGTTTGTAGATTTTTTGGTGATGGCCATTCTGACTGGTGTGAGGTGATACCTCATTGTAGTTTTGATTCATCTTGAGTGTAATTTTTATAGTTCATGTCTGTAAAATACTCTTCGTCATAGTAAGAGGATATTTTTTCTTCCAATCTAAATTTAATTTGCATTTTTGAAAATTTGAAGTGGATAGCATATTCTTTCAAATAATTTTTCAGTAATTATCAACTTCATATTTTTTCTCCTTTATATATAAATAAGTCAATTATATTGAAGTATTTATTACTATTGAATCATCCTTACACTCTGATAATCCCTTCTGGTCTTGATGTAGATTGCTTTCCTGCAGTCCTGAATTTGATAATATAGGCAGCCCTCATTTTGCTGGTACCATGTTAACTGCTACTTGTGCATATCAGAGCCATGCCCTTGCTTGCATGGTTCTAACGTGTGTACATTTTGTTTTACATTGGTGCTGGGCAAAACGAAATCACTAGTACTTTACTTAGGGGAGTTTACATTTATATTCATATACTTTTCTTTTTAACATCTTTATTGGAGTATAATTGCTTTACAATGGTGTGTTAGTTTCTGCTTTATAACAAAGTGAATCAGTTATACATATACATATATCCCCATATCTCCTCCCTCTTGCGTCTTTGGTATAATATCTATCAGATTTGGATTAGAAAAAAAATGAAGAACGCTTATTTTTCCTGTGCTCCAAAACTGTTTACATACAAAAGAAAAGCTGAATCAACTCCATAACGCCATCTCTTTATGAGTGACATACATCTTTGACAATCATTTCATTCTCTTCTCTTGTTTGGGGCTCTTCAGATCTCTTACCTCTTATTGAACCAACTTTGGTGATTTATATTTTGCTAGAAAATTGTTCAGATTATTTATATTTTCAAATTAATATGCATAAAGTTTATGATATTCTTTCATATTCTTTATTCATTTTCTGTAGTTATAGTCTTTCTCATTCCTAATATTGTTTATATGTATGTTTCCTTTCCTCTTCTTTCTCTTTCTTTCTGTCATATTTGCTAGAAGTTTGTCAACTTTATAGGTCTTTTCAAAGATTACATATTTTCATTTTTTATCTATACCAATTTATATCTTTTCCAGTTCATTAATTTGTTTTATTTTTATTGATTCACTCTACTATTTTTGAATTTGATTTACTTTCTCCAGTCTTTTGTGTTGAATAATGTTCCCTCTTTTTTTTTAATAAGGATTTTTAATTTATTTTGTTTATTGTTGGCTGCATTGGGTCTATTGTTGCTGTGCGCGGGCTTTCTCTAGTTGTGGCGAGCGGGGGCTACTCTTCGTTGAGGTGTGCGGGCTTTACATTGCAGTGGCTTCTCTTGTTGCAGACCACAGGCTCTAGGCACGCGGGCTTCAGTAATTGTGGCACGCGGGCTCAGTAGTTGTGGCACGTGGGCTCAGTAGTTGTGGCACACAGGCTTAGTTGCTCTGCAGCATGTGGGATCTTCCCAGACCAGAGATCAAACCCTTGTCCCCTGCATTGGCAGGTGGATTCTTAACCACAGCGCCACCAGGGAAGTCCCAGAACTATTGGTTTTATAAAAAGCATTTTCTTTATTAAAATTTATAATGTTTTAAAAATGTTAAGGCAATAAATAAATATTCATTGTGAATAATTTGGCAAATACTAATAATAGGAAATAATCACAGGAATCTTACTACGCATAAATAACAACTTTTAATGTTTTTGTGTTTTATTTTGGAATTTTTTATGCATAAATGTACTTCAAAAATTGTAGTCAAACTGTATTTACTGTTTTTTACATTTTTAAAATATATTTAGCCTTTGAAAATGTGATTATTATATGGTTACATGGTTTTTCATTGCACAATTGTACCAAAATCTATTTTACAATTCTTTTGTTGGTTTGGGTTTGTTTCAAGTTTTTCACTTTTATAAATTTGCCTTAAAGAACACCCTTGAGCATACATTTTTGTACATATCTTACCCTTCCCCCTCCCTGTGTCCTCAAGTCCATTCTCTACATCTGCATCTTTATTCCCGTCCTGCCCCTAGGTTCTTCAGAATCTTTTTTTTTTTTAGATGCCATATATATGTGTTAGCATATGGTATTTGTTTTTCCCTTTCTGACTTACTTCACTCTGTATGACAGACTCTAGGTCCATCCGCCTCACTATAAATAACTCAATTTCGTTCCTTTTTATGGCTGGGTAATATTCCATTGTATGTATGTGCCATATCTTCTTTATCCATTCATCTGTCGATGGACACTTCTTTATTGGAGTATAATTGCTTTACAATGGTGTGTTAGTTTCTGCTTTATAACAAAGTGAATCAGTTATACATATACATATATCCCCATATCTCCTCCCTCTTGCGTCTTTGGTATAATATCTATCAGATTTGGATTAGAAAAAAAATGAAGAACGCTTATTTTTCCTGTGCTCCAAAACTGTTTACATACAAAAGAAAAGCTGAATCAACTCCATAACGCCATCTCTTTATGAGTGACATACATCTTTGACAATCATTTCATTCTCTTCTCTTGTTTGGGGCTCTTCAGATCTCTTACCTCTTATTGAACCAACTTTGGTGATTTATATTTTGCTAGAAAATTGTTCAGATTATTTATATTTTCAAATTAATATGCATAAAGTTTATGATATTCTTTCATATTCTTTATTCATTTTCTGTAGTTATAGTCTTTCTCATTCCTAATATTGTTTATATGTATGTTTCCTTTCCTCTTCTTTCTCTTTCTTTCTGTCATATTTGCTAGAAGTTTGTCAACTTTATAGGTCTTTTCAAAGATTACATATTTTCATTTTTTATCTATACCAATTTATATCTTTTCCAGTTCATTAATTTGTTTTATTTTTATTGATTCACTCTACTATTTTTGAATTTGATTTACTTTTTCTAGTCTTTTGTGTTGAATAGTGTTCACTTATTTTTAATAAAGTTTCTAACAAAGGCATTTAAGACTGTGGTGTTATTGGAGTATATTTGGCAACACCTCATACATTTTGATAAGTAATGTTTTCAGTTTGCCTGGTTTTTTTTTGTTTTTTTTTTTGCGGTACACGGGCCTCTCACTGTTGTGGCCTCTCCCGTTGCGGAGCACAGGCTCCGGACGCGCAGGCTCAGCGGCCATGGCTCACGGGCCCAGCCGCTCCGCGGCATGTGGGATCTTCCCGGACCGGGGCACGAACCCGTGTCCCCTGCATCGGCAGGCGGACTCTCAACCACTGTGCCACCAGGGAAGCCCAGTTTGCCTCATTTTTAATCTATAATTCAGTTTTTATTTTCCTCTTTGACCCAAGGGCTATTAGAAGAATGAATGTTACCTGTACAGTTTCTACTTTTAAAACATCTCTTATTGAGACTATCTTTTGTCCTAGAATGTGTATTCAACCTAAATTGACTATGAGCGAGGTCTGGTTTTATCTTTATGGCTCCCTCTTGAAAGTAAAGCTTTCTTACCCACCAGCCTTCCTTCTCCTGCCATGCCTAAATAAGGAGTACTCTCTAATTGTCAGTATAATCATTAAGTCTTCCATATCTTTGGAACAAATAGTGACATTGAAACCCTATCGATCGTTAAGTCAGAAGTATTTCCAGACTTATTCAGATAAATTCAAATGAAACATCAAGGGGCATTAACTTGCTGTGCAAAATGGACATGTGAGTCATCTTTCCCTACAGCACCAAGTACATGCAGAGATCAGGGAAATTAATGTCGGAATGATTTAGAGTTTGATAAGTTTAGTTCAGGGAGTCTTCAAAGAGGATGGCTGAATTTTATTGAAGGGGAGGGAAGGAAATGATTTGCTAGAAAAGAGACGAAAGGGCTTTCCAGAGAGGAATAGTGAAAGTTACAAGGCCAGTAATAAAAATAATAATAATTACATACATATATATATACACACACACACATATATATGTTGTGTGTATGTGTGTTCATTACTATTTACAAACCCTTTCACATCCACTACTTTATTTAAGCATTACAATAATTCTTTGAGAAGGTATGATTATTTTCTCCCGTCCTGTTTGCTTAGAACGCTGTGGTTTAAAGGGACTAAGTGGAGCCCAGTGTGGAACCTAGATCTTCCAGCGTGAAATTCAATGTTTTTTCCACTATATCATGCTAAGAAGGCAGCCCTCTAGAGGGCTATCCAAAATACAGCCCCTAGTGAGGATCAGGAGAAGGAAGGAGGGGTCTGGCTACTTGGGTGTCCACAAATGTGTAACCTCAGTGTTTGTCTCATTTGAGATCCCTGCAGTGAAGCTGAACGAGCTGCTCGAGAACTTTTATGTCACTGTTAAGAAGAGCGACGGCTCAGACTTCCTGGCCACGTCGCTCCACGCCATCCGCCGAGGCCTGGACCGCATCCTGAAGAACGCGGGCGTGGGCTTCTCCATCACCAGCAGCACCTTCAGCTCCTCCACCAAGAAGCTCAAGGAGAAGCTGTGGGTGCTGAGTAAGGCAGGGATGTCAGGTGCCCGTTCTCGCAACATCGTCTACTTCTCCCTCTCTGATGAGGAGGAGATGTGGCAGGCAGGGTGTCTGGGGGATGACAGCCCCATCACCCTTCTGTCCACCGTGGTCAAGTACAACAGCCAATACCTGAATATGCGGACGCTGCAGGAGCATGCTGATCTGATGTATGGTGACATCGAGCTGCTCAAAGACCCACAGAACCAGCCCTATTTTGCCCGGACAGACAGTGTCAAGCGGGAGAGTCGGAGTGGTTCCACCCGAGTGTGCCACGGGAAGATCTACCACGAGCATTCCAGGGGACACAAACAGTGCCCTTACTGCCTCCTCTACAAGTACATGTACATCCATCGACCACCCACCCAGATGGAGGCCAAGTCCCCTTTCTACCTTACCGCCAGGAAGGAGGCTGCAGACATGGGCAGCGTGTGGTACGAGGAACAGAGGATGGGACTGAGGTCTCTTCGGGGAATTGTCCCGAACTTAGCCAAGAAGGTCAAGCTGGAAAACTGTGAGAACTTCACCTTCGTCTCATTTACTCAGGTCTCCCGGAGGCTTGGCTCCCACAGCTGCTGCCAGTGAGTCTCCCCTGGGTCCCAGCCACCACCCAACACTCCCTGGCAGGCGGGCGCTCCCCCTGCAGCCAAGGCCAGAGCTCTGAGGCGGCAGGGATGACCGTGACTTCATGGTCAGGCTGGTCCCTGTCAGTGGGACTTCCTATTTCTTTGACTTTGGGTTTGTCTTTTTAACTGAAAGTAGATGAATATTTAGGATGTTTTATCCAGATGTGTGTCACCTTTGTTAAATTATATAGTCTAATGCACTGTATAAATTACTACATACACAAGAGTGAGGAAGTTCATTTTATCTAGTGCCTTTTTAGCACAGATTTTCTCAAAAAAAAATAAAAGGGAGGGGGGAAGAAAACTGTTTAAGTAGTCATTAAAAAAAAATCCCAGTAGCCTAGTAGCTTTAGAATGTTATAAACACTTTGTGGAATTACACTCACAGTGAGGAACTAGGAAGAGAGGCAGACATGTTAACTATTTCCAGGAGAAACATTGCACCTGGCACTCCTGCTTATGTTTTGTTGATGGATAACTTGGTCCTGCAGAGCAAGCAGTCTGGCTTGATGGAAGCACGCTCAGTCATGCTGATAGGAAGGTGGGGACTGCTCTCAGCACTGGGAGGAACTTGACCTCTGCATCAGTGGAGACACTTTTATGAGAAAAGATTAATGCACCAAACGGTGCTTGTGAGAACAAGGTTTCCAATGAACTAGATGGTTTGTACCATGAGGGAATTTCCAGTAGTGAGGGAAAGTGTCTTGGAAAAGCGGTCTGCGATCAAAACGTGAAAAACCTCCTGAAGCAGAAGTGCCTACGTTTTTTTTCTCAGTGTCATGTGAAAGCTATTTTCGTTTGAACATTTTTTAGAGGTTTTTTTTTTTCATCTGTTCTTTGTGTCATACAGTTGTTCTGTCAGCATATAGCACCGGACTGTAAAACAACTGAAAGTAATTTTCAGGCGTAACCAGGAAAATCCAACAAAACAAGCTGCAAAGAAAACAAATCCCAAAATGTGTTTATTAAAGAGTTTTGAAATATGTTTGTCAAAGTATGACTCTTTCAGCCACAAGAGATCTCATCATTTTAGGTTGGCACCAATGCTTGGGACACGAGGATGTAGGCAACCTACCAGGTAAGCAAACCCAGCAACAAGGACATAGTTGAAAAATCAGACCATGATGATAGGTTATCAATGCAGTTTGAAATCATTTCACTCAGGTGAGATTGAACCTGACCACTTGTCATTCAAACATTAACAGAATGTTATAATAACTGCTCTGAATAAGTGAAAAGGGAGCCCAAAGAGGACTAATTAATAATAATGATAATTTCTAGGGAATCTTTATTTTGTATTTGAGGAAAGACTGCCACAACTTCATACCATTTTGTTCCTGTGTATGTTTTCCAATCCACAATTGAAAGTCTAGTATACATTCATTTTGTAGGAGTCCTAAAATCAGCCCTATTGCTTTTTCAAAACATTATTTTAGTATTTATTTTAATTGTTTTAAAAAATCATTCACTGGTCATTGATATATATAATAACTTCCTTTACCAGAGAAGACTCAACCAATGCTGCCTTAAGGTTTAATGTTGTTCCCTTTTTAGTTCCTGCACATTTATTTCGTTTACTAGTTGATCTTTCCTGAATATCGATTAACTTTGGAATGTCTCCATCTGTATATAAATAACAGGTAATATTTAATAAGCAGTGTTATGACTTGATATTGCACACTGTCCTGTTGTAGTTTCCTATAGGGATTTTAAGGTTTTGATTAAAAGAGACACAAAACACGAGGTACGGTTTCCTTTAGTGGGTGAACACCCAAAGGAAATTTTGTTTGAGGAAAGCCCATGGTGGTTTTTCTTGTCAGTACTGCACTTAAACAGAAATATAACCTATGTGAACTATCGGGCAGGGCCTGTAGCTTAATTAATAAAACCTCCATTTTTATTTTAAATAGATTCAAGAAGAAATTGCCATTAGATATCACTGGAATCTTTTCAGATTTTAACATTTCCAAAAGTAGCAATAACTGATCCAGAGGCTGTAATCTTTCTGTTGATAGTGGCTTTTTATCAGCTGAATAACAATCTCTGCCTCAGGTTTGTCGCTTATCACCTATCTGATGGACTTTCAACCCTCAGAGTTCTGAAGTGAATGATTATAATCAAAGTCAGGAGGTAGAATCTCCAGTGATACTTGATGGAAGGAAAGAATCGTATCTCAGCATCCTAAATGCTGTTCATTACATGCCTCCTGTGCCACCCACCGTATAGGTACTTTGTCTATTATATATTTGTGTGTAGATGTGTATGTGTGTATGTGCACACACACTTTAAGTTTATATGTGATAACACCTAGTAAACCTGCTAATATGGTGAAGCACCTATCCATCTATATGGCTGTGTCCATGCTCAGAGGATCTGAAGGGGGGCAGAGTAGCTAGCGGTTGTTGGGCTTCAGAGCTAAGGCAGTTGTTCTGTCTTTTTGGCCAGCTGTAAACCATACCCTCTGGGGACTCCAGGGTTTTCTACTCTTGGCCTAAGCCAGCAGAAAGAAGATTCCCAAGAGAAGAAAGGGGGAGGTTAAGAGTGTTTTCTCCACTTACCTTTAGTGTTTTTTGTATTCAGAAGTGGGAATGAATACCGGGAACTTGCACATTGACCGAGGCTCAAGTGGCCGTGGCTCTGCCTCAGGAATGGTGGTGCTGTAGGTGTTATGGGACGACCCAGGGAGTCCTTTGGGTGAGCTCTTGCCCCCAGCACCTTCTGCACCTGCTCTAAAGGAAGCCCCGCTCGCCTGGTACCTCCTCCCCAGAATTCAGCCAGTCTCCCCTTGGAAGTTTATTCCAGCAGAGATGATGGGGGCATCAGCTTGAAGGGTATGATTCAATGAAATGTAAAGGCTTTAGCACAGCACCAGGCACATAGTATTATTTATGCAATAAATCTTAGTTATTTTAGTTACAACCTTTGGTAAGAGTAATAATATTATTAACCTAATCTGCACTATACCACTTATTCCTTCCATTATGGAGATTCTCTCTCCTTTAAACTGTTAAACTTGAAGAGGAAAGCAAACCTGATAATGTGGTCACATTTATACCCATAAATTCTACCTCCAGCACCTCCAAGCCCTGATACCTCAGATATAAGCAAAAACAATTAAAGCATAGAGAAGCCCTGAGAGGCGTTATGAGAAACTTTTCCCATGGTTTAGTGTGTTTGCAAATGGGAGTATTATGGGAAAACCTAACCAAAGTTGTGAAAGAAATGGCCTCCTTGGTCATGTGGCATTTCCCAGCTTTCCTTGGATTATATGCTGTATTAATCTGCCCTGACTGATAAATGTTTATAGAAATGTGAAACTCTGTTACTCTGATTTTTATTTTAATTCAACCTCATTAAAAGCATCGCGCTATACCCACCCTATCAGCATGTTCATAGACAGCTGTGGAGAAGATCTAGACAAAATAATCCTCCCGTAGAAGCAGAAGCCTCTAGCTATAGAAGGAAGATTACCACGCTGGCAGCATCTTCTCTACTCACTTGGTAAATGCTGGTCTCACTTTCCTCAGCTGTGAAAGGAGATCATCGGAGAGGATCATCTCCAAAGTGAATAATGTTACATTTCTGCAGTTCCTCAAGGCCATGTAGTTAGGAAGTGGCAAAACTAGGAGGCAAAATTCCTAATTCCTCAAGATCATATACTGAATCTCCTGAGTGCTTCTCGCTATATTGGAACGCTTGCTTTAGGAATAACAATTTTCTTGAAATTTTAAGTTTGACAGCTCCTTAAATTATTTTGCTATCTCTATAGGCAGCAGAATATTTTTCTCAGGTTAGGCTAACACTAACCACGTTGTTACCACTTAAAGAAACAAATATTTATGTTTAAATATTACTCTTATCAAACAAGCATCACTTTGTTGCTTTTATTGAAATCTGGATTGCTAACAGTGGGTTCTTGAGCTAGTAACCAGTTAACTTTAGGCAGCAAGAAATGCAAACGATGAAGATCTCAAAGAAGAGTTACCTTATTTTCTCTACAGGCGCTCCAATTTAGTCTAAGTTAAGACCCATACATATTGAGAAACTGTTAACAAACAGCCCTGAACCGAAGAATGCATTAAAAGTTTCAAATTCATGTATATCTTTATATGCATTTACTTTTGGGGTGAATTTTTAATGCTCTGTTTGTTTTAAGAGGAAAACATTCAGTTGTTTAGGCAAAGTTCTTAGGTAAAAATCTTTGTTGTGTTTTTCCATATAAATTATCACCTAAGCAAAAACAGGAGTGGAGGGAGAGATTGGTGATGACCTAAGGCTGAACTCCCTTTCTGAGAGAAGAGGAGGCTGTGGGGAATGAAAAACTAGCTTATCTCTGGAAATTCCTATGTGTTCTGTATCCATGTATCCTGACATCATAGGATTTCCCAAAACTCCTTTGAGGGAGGCTGCCCATCCTTCTGGCAAAGTTTGCCTATTTTGATGATGATTTTGAGTACTTCTAGTTCTTTATAGCCCAAGAAATCCAGAGAGGTTCCCTATGTTGTTGTTTTTTTGTTTTTTTTTGTTTTCGGTACGCGGGCCTCTCACTGTTGTGGCCTCTCCCGTTGCGTAGCACAGGCTCCGGACGCGCAGGCTCAGCGGCCATGGCTCACGGGCCCAGCCGCTCCGCGGCATGTGGGATCCTCCCGGACCGGGACACGAATCCGTGTCCCCTGCATCGGCAGGCAGACGCGCAACCACTGCGCCACCAGGGAAGACCCCTATGTTTCAATTGTTGATCAGAATCAGATTTTTATGCTCAGTTAAAGTACTTTATTGCTTAACTAATGCAGTTCATATGGAAGTTAATAATTTCAGGAAATACTTATTAAGACCAAAAAAAAAAAATCACTGGATTATATGTAGATGTATATTGCTTCCATTACTATTAAAAGCAATTAGATAGATCCCTCTAAGAATGGGCTCCTAAATATTTTATGGTCAGTATAACTGATTTAATTAATTTACATTTAACTGTAGTTATTGTTACTGATTTGTTCAAGTAAGTTTTGGAAGATTCAGATTTGACTAACACTGTGGTAAGTGCTTTCGCACAGCTTCCTCGTATTCTCATTTAGTTCTCACAACAGCTCTGCAAAGTAGGTCTAATTATTCCCATTTTACTTATTGAGAAACCAAGGCTCGGAGAAGTTAAGTAAATTTCCCAAAGTCTCACAGAGCTAATAAGTTGGAGAACTTAAGTTTGAACCCAGGTCTTCTGACTCCAAATACAGTGCTCAATGCATTAAACTAAACTGCCTTCTTCAGGCCCAAAGAGGTCCATTTATCACAGAGCTTTTAAAAAATTAAACAGTTTCTATTTGTTTGGGAAATATTTCATTTCTCAAACCATACTGTGTCATACCTTATATGTACTCTCTTACTAATTCCATATATTGGTATAATTCAATAGTTCCTGGAAAGCCTGGTGGTTTTCTATGAATGAGTATAACATTTTCTGCCTACTGAGAACCTTCTGTGTTTATCCAATAAATAACTCGTATTATCTATTGTCTACCTTAAAGGGCAGATGGTCATGCCAGTTTATTCTAATAAAAGTCAAGTCATTTACAAACTGCACCTGTTTTGAATGGGTATCATTGCTTAAAATGTAAAGGACTTCCTAGCCTACATCACAATTACATGCTCAGGGTTTTTGCTTTCACTTTTTAATTTTGATGTCAGAGGATTTTTATAATCTTTAGGCTAAAGCAACCTCATAGCAAAATATACTTATTTAGTCATTTGTTTTCTGTTCTTTATCAGGGCATGGGGATTTTTTTGTTTTGAGGCTTAAAATATAAGAGGTTATAGGTAACTCTGAGACAGCCTAATCAAAATCCCCCATTCTACCAATAAGAAAATGGAAGCCCAGATATATTAAAGGGCCCATCCAAGGTCAGCAAGACAATAAGTAGTAGATTCAGGACTAGAAAATTAATCCAGAATCTTTCCTCCAGACCATAGCTGGAAGATTTGGATTTTAAAAAATTAATTAATGGAGCTGTCTGGCAGAAGGCCCCATTGAGTTCCTGCCTTCCAAGAAAAACACTCATATAGACCCAGAAGAAGGCTACCTCTGAATTCTAGAATCTAGAAGGAATCGATACAATTTACAAGGCATTTGGAAGTGGAGTGAGACAAAACCTTTCAGGTTGTAGCTCACTGTTTTCTTTCGCTTTGCTTCATGAAACAGGTTCTGTGAAATAGAAAATCTGAAAGATATTTAATACTTGTTCTCATTAACCATGTCAGTCTCCTTACTCAGAGCTCTGGTGCCAGAAAAATAACTGGCTTATCCTTTCTCTTAACCAGATGCCACACTATAAAGTGAAAAGCTTCTCTATCCCACCCTCTCTCCCATCTCCCCACCCTCCTCCTCTTCATTCAGTCCAGCTCCAAGTTCTAGGGCTAAAATGTGAGCAGCAAGCAGAGAGGATCTATTGAAGGCATAGTGCCTTCTGAGAAAAACGCCCTTTAGGTGAGGACAAAAACAATAAATAAGTAGCAGAAAAATGCAAATATTGTGATTTTTCATGTATGGTGTTGGATCAGAGATCCAGAAAACCAGACAATAGAAAGGAAAAGGATGCCACTTCAATAGAAAAGTGTTAAACTAGAAACTGGACTTAGAAATATGCACATCTTCTTACCCTCAACCTGTGCATCCAAAAAAGGGATTTGACAAACAAGTGGACAGATAGCATAATGAAAGGCTAATACTGGGTTTGAGGAGAAAGGACCACATTTAAGGATGAGTATAGAGAAAACAAATGCGGCATTAAGAAAAAAAAAAAACTGACTGAACGAAGGAAAATGAACAGCTTCCAGAACAGTCTACTTCAAGAAACAAGAAAATTTTAGGATTCTCTTTGTCATAATTGAAGGAGCAAAAGAATTGCTTCTATGCAGCAATAGTATGTTATCTTAAATGGGAATGGATTAAGAGAAAAAGGCAACGGAATAAAATGAAAAAGAAGATAAACTAGAAAGAAGGATTTCAAGGAAGCTAAAAACACAATAGCAGATTAAAATCCACATTGGAAGTAGAAAAGAACAATACAGATGCTTATAAAAAACTCAGTGTGGGACTTCCCTGGCAGTCCAGTGGTTAAGACTCTGCGCTTCCACTTCAGGGGGCATGGGTTCGATCCCTGGTCAGGGAAGTAATCCCGCATGCTGCAGGATGTGGCCAAAAAAAAAAAAATCAGTGTGAAGGACAAACGAGATTTTCTTCGTATTGTTCTTTCAAAAGAAACAGGAGATGAAAATAGGGGAAAGATAATGGATTTGGAAGACAGAACATTAGCTAACATTACTGACATTTGCTTTCCTGATGGAAGGAGTATATTGAGAAAAATATCATTAGACTATAAAAATGAAATCTTTCCTGACAAAATGAAAATCTGTGTATTTAGATTGAAAGGTCTCACTGCATTCCAGGCCAAAAAAGACAAAAAAAAAAAAAACAAGTGAAAGACTTGTACCTAATCACCTCCTGGCAAAATTTTAAACTACCAAGGATAAAGAATGAAAAATCCTGTAGGCATTCAGTCAAACAGTAATAAGTTGCCTATCAGAAAACAACACTCTGGCTCCAGACTTCTACTCTATAGCACCAAATGCCAGGAAACGATAGGGAATTCTGAGGGGAAAAGTTGTGACTTTGGTATTTGATACACATTTTATGTGTAAAGATATGGAAAATATTTTTAGTTATGACAAGCATTGAAATAAACCATGTACTATTCTTATAAAGATAAATTATACTGCAACCTACAAAGCTTGGTTAAATTTTGTTGTTGTTGAATATCATAATTTCAAGGGACTGTGGGGTATCAGATCATTACCCACTGGAAGAAAGATGTATGCTTTTAAATAGATAATATGGCCAGAAGCCACAATATCCCAAAATGCCCAAAGTCCTCACTTAAAATGGGCTGAACTAATACAAGAAAATGTACCTAAAAACAATTGCCACCTCGCAGCATTGTTTATTTTTATTACTGAAGTGATGCATGATCATTATAGTAAAAATAGAAAATTCAGATACTTTTTTCTACAAATAAAATTTAAATTGCTGTTTTCCCCACTACCATTTAAAACAGTATCCTGAAAGAGTCCCTTGCTTCCAAGTGAGAAAAGGCAAGGGGTCCCCACGTTCGTCCTGGTGTCTGATAGCCTAGACCAGAGCTTGTGGAGGCCATCCTGTGTGCTTCTCCACTCTTCCCAAACTCGGAACTAACAACAGGTGCAAAATTAGAAACTTACAGAAGATAAAATCTGTTTTAACAAGAGATCAGGAGAAATGAAACTTGTTTTAGAATACAAATGCCAGAAAAGTTCAGTTTCAACAGCGGGAAGCTGGCTGGGGGCAGTGAGGTGCTTTCCTTAGCTATACTTGAAGTTTTATGGAACTGTGTTTAAATTCAGATAGTAAGGGAATAAAAGCAGTAAAAACAAACAAACAAAAACCAAAAAACCCACTAAATTACTTCCTTCCAGGGTCTACCGTTATCAGTGTTAGAACTAAAGCTGGGTTGCTTTCTTTTGGTTTTCATTTGCTTGCACTGGACAGACTTGAAAACACACAGGAACACTGAGTGTCATTGGCCTTGCTCAGTTCCTTCCTGGTCATATAAAGGTTTTGTCTGTGCCCCAAGTGGTCATGACAATTTAAACTGGAAATTAAAATTTCAACAACACCAGCATGTTTGCTTTAAATTTAGAAATGGAAAAGTGAATGGGTTGCTTTGCGTTTGCTTCGTTTTTCCTTCTGAAGCATAGCAAACCTCTTGCAGATGGAAGGAGCCTCTTCTGGATAAGCTCCAATTATAACCTTTCCCAGGGTCTCCTCTTACTTGGCTGTGACTAACAAAAGTCTGTTCACTTTAACTACTTAGACAAGAAACACGTTGCTTTTATTGAAATTTTTAATAGTTTCTATGTAGCCATATGTTCCAAAAGATAGCAATAAAACTGTGTCCTGATGTTTTCACTGTTCTGGATTTTTTTTTTTTTTAATGTAGAGGAGGCATCCATAATTTCTTAACACTGGAAACATCATTCTCAAGGACAGAGGAAATGGTCAGTAACTTGAATTATTTTATTGTACCATTTTCAACTTTTTCTTTCTTCCTCCAGTGATGCCTGCACATGTACACACATGTATGTGCACGTGGGATCACCCGAGTGGGAAAGCACGTATGGCATCAATTTTCTGTCATAGAGCATCAGGGTTTCTTGTTCATTTAGTCCAGCCCTCTAGTTGATAGTCCAGTAGAGTCTTAACAATTTGCAAGGTTCTGGGGTTTTTTTGTTTTGTTTTTTTTAAGTTGTTGGTGTGTTGTTTGGTTTGGTTTATGTACACGCAGCTTGCGTGTTTAACCCAGATTTTTGAAAATAAAGAAAATGTTAATGTATATTTTATGTCTGTTTTATTAAAATAACTGAGTAATTTTAACTTAATCAGCAGTATGTATGGTTTCTGAATTTTTTTATTTTAGCATCACATTCCTGGAAGTATGTTGTCCTTTGTATTTTGCAAAACGTAGGGACATTTTGAGCAGTTCTGTACCTGTATTCTCTGCCTCTGAGCTAATGCTTCTGGTGAAATCAGTTCTGACCGACTCTCCCTCAGGTTTTCTGATATAGATTTCTTCACTTGGCAGGCTGAGGGCCCAATTGGAAAGCTCTCATGGTGATTGTATATTGACCATTGTATACATGCCTCTAATGTTTTTCTGCTCTTTAAATTAGTATTTATGGCTTTTGGAGAGTGCATTTAATCCTAAAACCTTTTAACGTTGAAATTTACTGTTCTCTATATATACAATAGCTCAAATCATTCCTAGGAAACAAGTTTCTGAAAAATACTTAAGAATGAGTGTAATGGTGGTAATGGTGAAAAGATGAGAGGTTTCATTCACAATTATTGACCCTAAAGCAAATTTAATCTCTTCTCATTGTTTTGCTTAGAGCAATTATTTTTAAAATCGTAGACTCCTGAACCAGTTAAAAAATTTGATGAGAACTGTAGGTCATTTTCTCAAGAAGATGCGTATTTGCATGCAACATTACATATATAAACCCAAGTTTAAAAACTCCTGCACTAGATTTTTTTTAATGAGTTGTCTTTTTGAGATCTATGCTAAAATATTTAAGAATCTTCTTCAAAATAATCCAGAGGGGTAGAGAAGGTGGAGGTGTAGATGGTATATAAATTGTTAAAGCAGATCAATGGGTACATGAGAATTCATTATACTCTTCTCTGTTTTTTTGTAGATGTTTGAAATTTTCTATAAGGCAGACTTTAAATAAACACACAAAAAGCTCTTGTACTAGAGACTCCACAACCCTCCTTACCAATCTTATAGAATCACAGAATCTTCAAGCTGAAAGGAAGGACCTGAGGAGAGGTGAGAGTAACGATGCTGACATATACAAGTAAGACCCTCTAGATAATACCCAAGGAACATTTTCAGGCAAGAATGGTGAGTTGTAACAGTAATGGCAAGAACCAGTGAAATTTGAATTGTTAACATGGCCTTGTTTGCATCTACTAGATAGCAACACATTTTGTCTCTCCCTTTAATACAGAGAGTAGATCTGTGGAAATATGGTTGATCCCAGCAGACTTAGTTGTAACATACAGATTGAGATGTGATCCATCATGCTGAAAGTACCCAAGATGGGCACACTGAGCCAGGGCCCCAAAAGGCCTGGGATAGCACGTGGCCTTCTAGGCCTGAGGACAAATTCTCCTCATGGCATTGCTCTGGAAACTGTGTGCTACCGAAACCTTGAAAGAATGAGAGAACCTGCAGGCAAGGACCAGCAAGGATGTATTACTTAGGGTAGACAGAGCTAGAGGCGTCAATGGCCTGGTGCCTGCCCACCCTCCCTTAGGTGTCAAGACATACTTTCCCAGTGCCTGAGGGCGTCTCTCAGGAACAATACCTTTTGGCTTGTTTCAGTCTGTTCCATCTCCTTTTTCTTGCCCTCTCCCAGATTAGGACGTGGAGCCCCAGAAGGTGTGCAGCCCATCTTCCTTCCCCAGTACATTTCCTTTTCTGTGTCTTCTTTTGGTTTCCCTATTTGATTTCTTCCTCTGCTTAGGATCATTTTCACTACCATTTTTGCTGGTAAGACACCAGGGACAGACATGAAAGACATTAAGCAAGATATATTTCAGCAATAAACAAGCTTCTTGTATTACTCATGGGATCCCAAAGAAATAAGGATGGGAAATCAAAGTTCCTGCTGGAGTATTTACAATGTACTCAGCTGTTGAAATGTTCAAAATGCAGTCATGGAAGTAATTTAGCACATTTCTAATACACTTAAGTATGGTGATAATGTGTAAGAGTTTGGTCAAATTTAAAGAACCCAGTGAATCTTTCAAGACATTATAATAAAAAGAATCTAACGCCCACCAATAACAAATAACATTTTTGACAGTTAACAGTTAATACGGTATTTGTGGTTTGTTGTTGTCTGTCCCTAGGATAATGGCCCAGAATTGAAAGGATGCAATTGGGCCTCCCCATAGGCAGGGAACAGCATTATCTAGATGTTTCCTTTTGTCCTGTAGTCTCAGGATATGTGCAGCCTATGTACAGTTCACTATCATGCATTTCTCCTCAATGTAACAATGCAGCCATGGCACTGTTTCCCAAGTGTCAGTCATTCGTGTCCCTCCTTAACAATTTTGTGATAGCTGAGTCCACTTGTTCTATTATTTATTTGCTATTTTCTTGAAATTGATCCTTTTCTTTTACTTGGATTTTTAAAAAGCCAGAAATAAATCCTTTTTTTTTAAAGCAAGGTTCCTGGAGTCAAACCCCTCAGGTTCAAATTCCAGCTGTGCCTCTTACTAGTTCTGTGACCTTGGGCAAGTTATTTGACCTCTCTGTGCCTCACTTTCTTCATCTTTAAAAAGGGGATAACAATAATATCTAGCTTGTAGGATTGTGGTGAGGATTAAGTAAGAATATTAATACATATACAGCACTTAGAACAATGGCCAGTACCTAGTAACTGTCAAAAAATAATAACTGTTAGCTATGGTTATTTATATTACTACATAAATGCTGGATTACTTGCAGTACATAGAGATAACAATACGTAACTACTAAAGTTAAAAGTGTTTGCCCACATGTACCCCAAGAATCCCCTCTAGCTTCACCAGTGGTGCAGCCACCCGCTGTGGGAAACAGCTTGGCCAGCCTCTTCTGTCTGAAGCTACCTTCTCCTTGGCTTCCATGAGGACTTAAGGTGTCACCGTCTCCTGATTTTTTCGCTGCGTCTCTAGATTCTCAGGCGCCTCATCCCTTGACTCTGTCATTTATACTGATTCAATTTTATACACTTTGTCAGGGCGATTTCATCCTCTCCCATGGCCTGAGCATAAGCAGACCTACATTATCGAAACCTTTTTCAACCGGGGTTCTTTGTCTGAACTGCAGAATGCAACCCGAGTGCCTGTTTTCTCAGTTCTAAGGAGAACTAGTGCCATTCTAGATCAGGGGAGAGATGCTCATTCCTTCCAGACGGTGGAGGCCTTAGGGCAGCAGTGCTTACTTCTCTAGTGGAGCCGCAGCTGAGAAAGGCTCCTCGACCCAGGTCCCACCCGTATTTCTTCCTAAGGTAATGGCACCTGTATCCACCGTGTTGCCCAAGCCAGAAACCTGACATTTTCTATGATCTCCGTCCTCCCTCTCCCCCATTCCTCTCTCATCCTCCACTGTGTTTCCATCATTGGATAATTCTACCCGCCTTAATAACCCTTGACTCTCTCCCCTTCCCATTCTGCTTGCTGCCACCAGCTTGGACAGCCCATACCACTTGCCCCAGGATCACTTAAAAGCAACCTGAGTGGTCTTCTTGCCTCTACTAGTCTATCCTTCACTGCTTCCTGGGAAAATCTCACTAAATGCACATCTTATTCTATCATTACCCCATCCATGGCTCTCCAAAGCCCTTCTGATAAAGCTCCACACCCTCCACATGGAGGCTGGCTCGTGCTGTTACCGCACTCCCGCGTCTCTGCACTGGGCCTGCTCCTCCCCTCCCCGCTGCCCAGGATGCCCTCTCCTTCCACCCGCTCCTCTGCCATCACCCCTTTCTTCGTGAAAGTCTTACTCAACCTTCAGTTCTTGCCCGGCACGCTGGACACGTGAGCTCCTCCTCTAAGGAGCAGCCAGTCCTCTTGGATTCTGCAGCCTCGGGAGTTAGCAACGTTGAACAGGACCAGGAGCCGGTCACCGTCACCCTGCAGGGCAACTCCCATCCCCAGGGAGCCAAAGGGAGCAGCTCAGCATTTGCCCCAAGAAGTGGCTAACCCGGGACACCAGGACAGAGGGCTGGCTGTGCTTTAGCTTGTGGCTGCTCAGAGCCTGTCTTTTCACTGTTGGATGTTTTCCTAAGAGAACTTGAATTAATAGCTCAGTAATGAATAATGAGGGGCTGGCACACACTCCTGTTTTCTTAACAATTATGGCTGCCAGCTTCACTGTATTTGCTACAATATTACAAGGCTCTGGAGTCTCCTGGGAGATTCCCAATAGTCACAACATCTGTGGCATAGAGAAGACTTCCAAAAGGCTGCACTGGAGAAGCACCCAAAGAGATACAGCCAAATTCCTTTTGACCAAAGAGTTTTCACCTGGCCCCCATGGCTGGGTTTCAGGGAGTCTAGGAACCCCTAAGATTATAGGTGTAGGTTTTTTTGTGTGTATGTCTATGTGTACATTCACTTGGGGAGAGGGTCCATGCTGAGGACCAAGATGCCAGTTTTCCCTTTGGATGGTCAGACTTATTTCATTTGTTCATTGAAATGTTTGAACACTTGTTATAATGTGCCAGGCACTATCCTAAGTACTGGGGGTATATATCAGTGAAACCCCCCACACACACACACACACAAAAGTGTTTGCACTTACAGCCCTTATATTCTAGTGGGAGAAGGCAGACAATAAACAAAATAAGAAAGTCAGTTACATTCTATGTTAGAGGGTGCCAAGTGTCCAGAGAAAAATTAAGCAAGGTTGCTGATAAAGGGAGATGAAATTTTGAATACAGTGGTCCAAGAAGGCATCATTTAAAAGATGACATTTAAGTAAAGACTTGAGACTGTTGAGGGAGCGAAGCTACATAGGTAAAGGGGGGCAGACCGTGCCAGGCAGAGGGAAAAGCGGGGGGAGGTCCCTCACTCTTCAAAGTTGCTTTCGCCTGACATTGAGGCAGACAGCAGGGGCTAAGAAAACATCATCACCTTCCGGTAGAGTGGAAGGGCAGGGCATCTCAGGGCAAACTACTTTCTGTTTGATGGACCAGGCTGGTTTGTCTGACCAAAGCTGCAAAGAATGAGAATATCACTCGGGACCAGGGACTGACATTCATTATCATGCAGACCTGTTAGTTCTAGCACTAACTAGGTGGAAACACATATACTTTTGGCTCAAATTCCAATTGTCATTTTGGTCACTGGCTGTTTTCAGTAGATCAACAGCCTCTCAGTAGAAAAGCTTAATAACTCTAAGAGGTAAAGAGAAAAGAGTACATTAAGATTCAAGGGGGTTAAAACGTTGCCTGTATTCAGCTAAATTCTCTTTGTTCCAACAGAGACTCACTTGACAATATTTTGTATAGTTGTAATCCATTGTAAAGATCTTGGCTTTTATTCTTAGTGAGATGGAAAGTCATTAGAGAAAAGACATGATCTTAACTTATATTAAAAAATTATTATGGTAAAATGTACATAAAATTTACCATTTTAACCAGTTTTTAATGTTACAGTTCAGTGACATTAAGTACATTCACATTGTTGTGCAACCATCACGACTGTTCATTTCCAGAACTTTTTCATCATCCCATAGTGTAACTCAGTACCCATTAAATAATAACTCATTTCCCCCTTCTCCCGGCCCCTGAGTAAAACCACCATTCTACTTTCTGTTTCTATGAATTTGACTACTCTAGGCATCTCATGTAAGTGGAATATTTGTCCTTCTGTGTCTGGCTTATTTCACTTAGCATAATGGCTTCAGGGTTCATCTGTGTTGTAGCATGTATCAGAATTTCATTCCCTTTTAAGGCTGAATAATATTCTGTTGTATGTATATACCATAGTTTATCTATTCACCCGACGATGGATATTTAAGTTGTTTCCACCTTTTGGCTTTTGTGAATGATTCTGCTTTGAACATGGGTGCAGACATATCTGTTTGAGTCCCTGCTTTCAGTTCTTCTGGGTTTATGCCCAGAAGCAGAATTACTGGATCAAAGGATAACTCTATGTTTAATTTTGTGAGGAACCAAGATACTGTTTTCCACAGCAGTTGCACCATTTTACATTCCCACCAACAGTGCACGAGGGTTCCAATCTCTCCACATTCTCACCAACATTTGCTTTCTGGTTTTTTTGGTTTGTTTGGTTTTTTTTGACAGCAGCCATCTTTGTGTTTTTTTATTTGCATTTCCCTAATGATTAGTGATGATGAGCATCTTTTCAGATGCCTTACTTACATTTTTAAAATATCACTCTGGCTGTTGTGTTGAAATTCTCAACTGTGGGGTGAGATGAAGGACAGGGGACAGATGTGGAAGGAGGAAAGCCAGTTAGAAGTCTGTTGCAGACGTCTAGGTATATGATGATGGTGGCTTGGAACAAGATGTTAGACGTGGAAGTAGTAAGAATTCATGGGATTCTGGATATACTTTGAGGCTAGAGCTGCTAAGATTGAAAGAGGAGTGTGAGAAAGGAGTCCAGAATAACTCCTATAATTTATGGCTGTGCAAATAGCCATTTACTGAGTCGGGGAATGCCAGGGGAAGGGTATGCTGGGAAGGTGAGGCGTTAAGAGTCCAAGTCTGGACACGTTAAGTTTGGTTGACTATTAGACTTCCAAGTGGAGATGTCAGTTTGACAGTGGATATGGGAGTTTGGAGATCAAGGGTATTTCAGTTATCTTTTGCTGCATAATAAATAAACTACCCCAAAATTTAGGAGTTTAAAAACAGCAACAATTTATGATTTATCATCCTGTGGGTTGACTGACTGGCTCAGCTGTGCAGTTCTGCTCTATGTGGCATCAGCTGGGATCACTCACTTGGCTGCATTCAGTAGTGGGCTACGTGGGAAGGTCCAAAGTATCTTCATTCACATATCTGGCACCTCAGGGAGTCAGACTTCTTACGTGGCAACTGGTTTCTCCAGAAAGGACGAGATCAGAAGTTGTCAGGCTTCATAAAGGATAGGTCCAAAATGACATAGCACCTCTTCTGCCATATCCTATTTGTCAAAACATGTCACAGGGCCAGCACACGCGAGCGGAGGGAACACAGACTCCACCTTGAGATGAGAAGAGTGGCATGTGCCTAGAGGGATTGGATGGCAGCCATCTTTGGAGACTAACCAACAAAGAGCTCAGGGTTGGGGACTTAGGTTTGAAAGTAATCAGAAGATTGTACTTAAGCCATAGTACTGGATGAAGATTACCCAGGGAATGACTGTAGATAGAAAGGAGATGGAAAGGCTGATCTCTAGGGTATTCCAACATTTTGCATTTGGAAGGAGGAGAAGCCAGTAAATGAGACTGAAAAGAAACAACCAATAAGGTAGGAAGAAAACCAGGAGAGTGCAGGGCTGCTGAAGACAGGTGCAGAGAGCGTTTCAAGAAAGAGGGAGTGAGGTGGGGGACTTCCCTGGCAGTCCAGTGGTTAGGACTCTGCGCTTCCACTGCAGGGGTCACAGGTTAGATCCCACATGCTGCTCGGCGTGGCCAAAAAAAAAAAGAAAGAAAAGAAAGAGGGAGTGATTCGTTGTGGAAAATGCTGCTGAGAGTTCAAGCAAGACAAGGGATGAAGATTGACAACTGGATTTGGCCACGCGGAGACGACTGGTGGTTTTACAAGAATAATTTCAGTGAATTTGTGGAGACATAAGCTTGATTAGGGTGAGTTCCAGAGACAATATGCAGACAGAAATTAAAGGCAGTTGGCACAGACAACTCTTTTCAGGAGTTACACAGGGAAGCAGAGAAATGGGACAGTAAATAATAGCATGTAGATCAGTGGAAGACAAATGAAGAAACCAGCTTTCAAAAGGAATGTGAACCATTCATCCATTACAGCAAGTAAGGCAGAGTATCATATGGTCACATATGGTATGCAGGTAGGGTGGTTAGATGTGCTAGTGGGAGGTGCTGTGGAAGCAAATGCTGTCTAGCGGTGAAGGGACGGTTAGTCCAGCCTTGGACAAAATGTAAGATCATCAGACTATCTTTAAGTAGGTGCACATTTATAAGCAAAAAGCATGATTCTGTGGAGAAAGCTAGGAATGCAAAGAAATAACTGACAATGTGGAACCTGAGAGCATGTGGCTGCAGTAGGGGATGCAGAACTTGGGATGGAAGAGGAATATCTGACTCCAGCTTCAGAGAATGGCCTGAGTCTGGTGACTCAAGAACGGGGAAGGCAGTCTTTAGAGCCCAGGATGTCAAGGACCTGGGAGACTAGGGTATTAGTTCACACGACAGTGGCTGCCGATACCTCCAGGACAGCAGCAGGGGTAATGCAGGGGAGAGGACGACTGTGAAGTAGTAGTGAGTCCTTAAAGAAGGGGAGGGAGCACCCAGGCAGAGTACTGGGCAACGGCGATGCTGGCGTTTTTAAGGGGGGAGGGGGCATGCATTTTTAAGAAGTGAATTTTGAAAGGAAATGAATATTCTGGAGTGGCAATGGTGAGTGAGCCAGACACTAGCTGAACCTGCAGCCGGGATGTAACCCCTGATCTGCCCCCTCCTGAGAGGCACCGGAGACCTGTAGACCTCGAGAGGATGCCAGGGACTAGAAAGAATTCAAACGTATGTATAGATATATTTTGGTGATTGAACCAAAGGAATTCCAGATATCACAGAAGGGCAGCATCAGGAAAGGACGTCATGGGAGGGTTGGGGGCCGCCGGTGCAGGGCAGGAGGCTGAACTGCAAGGGAGGAAAGAGTGGGCAGCTCACTCTGGTGGGAACCAAGAGCAAAAGGCAGGCGGTGGAGGTGGCACCCGAGGCGAGATGGGAGTTTTGAGTTCTGCTCTCCCACCTCCTAGCTGTGTGGCTAAGGGATCACTTAGCAAGTTAGTACATCTTGGCGTTTAGATGGCAAGTGACAAAAAACCTAATCTGGCTTAAACAATAAGGAGGGTTTACTACCCCCATACATACCCTTCCATAGAGGAAGGGCGGCACTTTAGGAGTTGACTCAGCTGTGCAATGATGTCCTCAAGGACCCAGTTTCTTTATATTTCTCTGTTGCACCTTTTATCGTGGTGGCTTCATCCTAAGGCTGTTCCACCTCATGGTCACATGACGGCTGCCAACAACACTCAGGAAAAATATATATATAATTTCCTTTTACACAAAGACTCCCTTTTGGTAGCGGTCTCAGAAAGCTGAAAACATATCTTTTCCATACGTGCAGCAAACCTCTCCTGCAGTCTCATTTGGGTTGAATTTGGGTAACGTGTCCACTCTCGAACCAGTTCCCGTGGCCTGTGATATACCACGTGCTGACTGGCTGTGGCAAAAGGGAGTTGTCCTGATCGGTTTGGAGCACGTAAGGCCCACCCCTGTTGCTGAGACAGTCGGCAAACTAGCTGTATTGGGGAAGGGTCATGCTCAATAAAAATCTCAGTATTGTTAGGAAGGGGAAAGGAAGAATTTGTGCTGAGTAGACTACTAAGAATGTCCACTCACTGAGCTGTCGTGAAGGTTAAATGAATATTTGCAAGGATGCCTTGGTTTTTCTTTCTTAAAAGGTTCTTGGAGGTAGAGCTCTAGAAGAAAGCTGTGGGAGCGAAAGGCAGATAAGGGGGGAGGTGAGGAAACAGAAATTTGGGTTAAGAATCCAAGAACTAAGCAGAAGAGACAGCAGAGGTAGATGGGGCCGGAGCTGAGGCATGGATGTAAACAGAACACGCCTCTACTGAACTCTCAGTAGAAACTGAGAGTAAAAATTCTTCCGGTGCCTTGCAAGTCCCCCTTTCCCAAAAGCTGATCAGGGCCTAACTGGTTCATCTCTATACCTGCCTGTGCTCAAAAATGTTCAGTCACTCCCAGCTCTATACTGGGCTAGACACATTTGCCTCACCCTGGAATTCCAGACTCTCTAGAATATGAGTCCAGCCTACGTTTGGCCTCATTCTAATTATTGCCATATACAAATTTACCCACAATGTCCATACAAGTCCAACCAAACTGGACTTTTGGTTGCTTCACAATGGCCCCTACACCGGCTCTCCTGCCTGCCTTTGTGCAGGTTTTTCTTTTGCTCTGAATGTTGCTCTCCTATCTTTCCTGGCTGGAATCTCTCATCTTGAAAGCCAAGTTCAAATGATTGTTCTCTGATGGAGCCTTCACTGGTCCTTCCACGCTCACGTACTCATTCCTTCCTCACTACTGGTGTGCTATTAGCATTAGCTACTAGTGTCACCTACTCTACAGACTGTCACATTCTTGAGGACAGTGAAGTTCTCCTCCTCCATCCATGTTCATTCTTTATTTGCTCATTAAAAAAAAGCTGTGGGTGTCTACTGTGTGCTAGTCACTGTGCAGACAGAGGTGAGGAAGAGGCACTCAGTAAATACTGGTTGAACTTAATGCTACTGAAATGGGCTAGTGCCAGCTGGTAGCATTCCAATGGGGGGACCAACTGCGCTAACGAACCGATGTCCTCTCTGTTGATCTTCTATTCTGAGTGTAACCATATTTGCCAAAACCCTTGCCTCAATGGACCTTAAGAGCATATAAAAGCTGAGTTTTTATTGCCAAAGTAAAGCAAAGAACTGAGACAAATAATGAGACAGCTTATAGACTGTTCAGGAAAAAAAAATCTGCCTTTGAAATTATTAAGTCATTTCAGTTTTTATTCCAGAGTCATACAAAGCACTATCATCTGTATTATTTAGCAGTGGCTTTCAAAACATTTTTGCCATTTCACAGTAAAAAAAACACAACCCTTTATATCATGATCCAGGTCATATTTATTCATTCATTAATTCCTTCAATAAGTAAGTATTAACTACCTACAATATGCCAAATACTATTCTCAGCAGAATACAGTAGTAAACAAAAAGGAAGGAGGGAACAAAAGCCCTTGCCTTCGAAGACCTTACATGCTAGTGGAGCATACAATAAACAAAATAAGTAAAACACACAGAAAAGGAAGGAAGACTCATGAACAAAACCTCCTATTACTACATGCCATGTACTCTGATATTTTCTATTTTATAAAAAAGAAAAAAGCTGGTCACACCCCATTCAGCTATTAAGTTGGCCTCTCAATTCGGTAACGTGTTGAGACCTGCACTTTGAAAAATACTGGTCTAGACAATTTACGGAGTAGGCAGAGTGTGTTCTGTGCCCGTTTTACAGATGAGACAGAGTGACACGTAAAGCTCAAGGTTAAGTGGGTTAGCCACACGCAGGCGCGGTCCGAGGGAAGCAACGCTGGCACTTGTCCTCAGGGCTTCTGACGGAGCCCACTGCTGCCCTCTCCATCATCCTCTGCAGTCCTCACAACTGTTGGGAGTCCCTACTTCTCTTCGACTATGAAATCTTGACCTCTACCTGGAGCAGCTCTTCCCTCCCCTGCCAGGTAAAATCCCATCGATACTCCCAGGCCTGTGTAGACTGCCTGTGCTCCGGGATGCGGCTCCTGTGCCACTCACTGGACGCTGGCTTCCTCACTGCTGTACCAGAGTAGGATCCTCTCCACGTGACCTCTTTAAGAGCAAGTCTTACTCTCCTTTTCCCCACAAAGCACAGCTTTACAGAGTAGGTATTAAAAAATACACATGGAACTGAACTGAATTTCTAAGTGACTCAAAGGAGAGGGGTGAAGGAAGTGCTTACTCTATTTGAAAGGCTGAGACCAGAAAAGATACCACTGGAAAAAAGATCTCTTCACCGAGGTTATAAAAGTCACACGTTTGGCAGAGGCTTCAACAATAAAAAACTATACAATCCAAAAAATTTATCTCCTTAGCATCGGTAGATTTAGAATGATGCCAGTAGCTCCTGGATCGCACAGAAAAGAAACTCAGTCAAATCAATTCAAGAAAATGAGGACCACGATAAGAAGGGCCAAGGCTAGCTGTGTGGACCTGAGGCAGGGCAGAGGCAGAGGCCCCAGGTGATCCTCAGCAGCAGAAGAAAGGGCACCTTTGCTGTAATGGTGACCATTACGATGGGGACAGCTGCCAACTCACCCAAATGAAGAAAACCAGTCCCAGTTCTCAACAGAAAGAATCTAAATGGCACAGCCATATCTAGAATTGTCCACTCCTTTTCATATAGTTTAGGTAAGATGGGGCTGTGTGGTTGGTACAAATATCTAAGGGAAGGAGAGAGAAGAAACTCTTCGAAAAGGGAGATGAAATTTTTCTAATTATTGACCCAAACTGGAATGTCAAGTTTAAATTTCAGGCTACCACTGGAGAGGATGGGGACTCAAGGCCAAGATGAGGTCAGTTATAAAAAATACTATATCTGTGATATAGTAGAAAACTTAATTTCAGTCCTATTAAAAGTAAAAAAATGTCGATGTTAGCTAAATGACCTCTAAGTTTCAGGGACCTACAACTGAATTCTCTAACCCATGGTTTTCAGACTTTATTTTGAATTAGAGACACTAATTCCGTGGGACTAGGGTCAGCTGTAGGGACTGCATATTTAAATAAGCACCCTGGATACTTTTAAAGACGTATCATGTTGAGAAACTTGCTTAACCTAATTCTTTCCTTTTTACAGTAACTAAAAAGGGGCTCAGCTTTAATTAATGTTTCTAATTAGAGCAAAAGTGGGCAGTAAAACTGTACAGGCACACCATTCATGCAGTAACACTAAATAAGAGCATATACAAAATTTAAAACTACATTTCGTATTGTTTTAAATAGCATTTAGTCACATAATTTGTAGTGGCATAGGTTTATAAAAGATGTTTAAGACTGGTTGGTAACTTAGTCTTATCTTGGGTTTTCCTTTAAAATTGAGAATAGGGGAACGAGTCACAAGTTAAAGGATATTTCAGGATACGTTAATTATAAGCTCAAAAGGTACACTGATATCAATTCTATAAACAGCAAATGTGAATGTAACTTATTTAAGCCTATTGGTTCACATTTTTAAAAAGCACCCTCATTTGTTTATAGTTAAGTACTTTGAATGGTTCTTGAAAGTCTACTGTAGACATAATATACTCAGTCCAACTAGCTGGTGGTGGGGTGGGTTTATATGACCACATCCAATTCAGAGTCTGACTCAGAATTAAAAATCAAACTGCATTACACAAAAGTTACAGTCACGGGTAGCATAATCAGTTCCTCAGATAATACAGCTTCCAGAGCTTTCATCATCCTGGTCACCCTTCTTTTTTGCTTTCACTTACACATATCTTTCTTTTAAAGAAACAAAATATGTAAAAGTTCACCAAAATTCGGCAAGTCACAGTTTGTATAGCACTGACTGATAGTAGCTTTGGCATTTGATATTACAAAGTTACTTTTGTTACAAATATTGTCTTCATTCTGGGTCAAGGCGAGGTAAAACAGGAAGAATAAGATTCCCAAATGCAGAATCTTGAGTTATGAAGTATCCAGATGAATGTGCATGTGCATGCTGGGAAAGAGTTAAAAAAAGAAAAAAAAGGCAATTCAGCTATTAAGAGTCACAATTCTTCAACCAAGGCATTAAAATTACTTATCCTTTCTGAGTGCTTGAGACCAAATTTGTTTTAAAAATCAGTTCTTATGCTGCTAATTTTGTTTAAATACACAGGAGATGGACAATAATAAAGAATTCATATTAACAATTTGCACCAGGTACTAATTTATCATCCCCACTCTCTCCCCTGTGATTCTCTTCGGTCAATAATTGAGTTGAAGACATGAATTACTTTGTTCCTTGGGGTGGGGAGGAAAAACTAGCAACAAAGGTCCCAAAGTACTCTGCTCTTGGTCAGTAAAGCAGGAGAGTGAGAAAGAAGGGCAGTAGTTGGAAGGAGAGGGGGGAAAGACAGCTGATTACTGGTGATTAAGATACCAACATTTTGTAGAGAATGTTGGCATATAAATAACAGAAAACCACCAGTGACTTCCCTTGTCACTAAACAAAGGACTGTTCATAGGTTGTCTAAAGTGAGATGATCTTTAATATCCCTTCCAATTCTGAGATTCTAAGGTTTAAAAGCATAGGTAACGATGTCTAGTGCAAGGTTTCTAGGAATCTTAGTTAAATTATTCAAGATCAATGAAATACTAAAATTGTTTATCATAATAAGAACAATTTTTTTAACTGATCGATTATCACACTCCTGTAGTCTTTAAACATTTCCTGCACAACAGACATGCTGACCATTAAAAAAAGAATCCAAACGACAATAATAAACCGGTAAGACTATCAAAGGACATAAGGGCACGACAAATTTGAAAAAATAGATGTGTACTATTAAACTAGCCAGTTCAGCTTTTCAAGATCATCATTCTGTCCATACAAATACCCTAAACTCTTCAGTGTGCAGCAGTCCCTTGCCAGGTGTGGCACAGAATCAATCATGACCACGTCAACACCATGAAAGATACTTTCATTACTGCCGTATCTGGTCCTTCAAATCCTCTGGGCGTGACCGAACGTCAGCAAACAACTGCAATTACGTGTGGAACGTTTTTATTGATATTGCTCCACCGAAATACAAAATAAGAATAGTGCTGGTTTCCAAGCCCCAGGAAATCTCCAGTGAGACAAGAATGTCAGCCACACATTCCTCACCTGCAAAGCCGCCTTCTGCTGGGCTGCAATGTGCTGCTGCTCAGCGTGGTCCCGGAAGTCCTTGTTAAGAGAGGGTCTCGAGAGCGCAATGCTAAAATGGGAAGCTTAGTTACTTGACTGTTTAGAGACTCCCTTACTTCTGAATCACATTTTTCATTAGATATTCTAAATAGGGATGACAAAAAAGAAAGAAAAAGGAACTTCCTGAATAAGTCTTTTTTCCTTCTCCCACTGTCTACATTAATTTATATGAAGAAAGCCTGTATTATTTACTAGGGCTTCAGATTATCTCCTTTTTATTGATGATTTATGGTCCTCTGCTTTCAAACAGATTTGAGGTACTCTGGTCTATCATAAAGTTACATTTATGATGAAAACTAAAGCGTTGAATGTTTCAAGCAGAAGATAGAACATGCAAAGGTAGGACTGAAGGTCAGGGCTCGGGAGGGGAGAAATGGGTAGGCAAAAAATGAGGCTAGAGAGGAAGGCAGGTGACGGGATATGTAGAGCCTTGTGAAATAAATTAAGAAATGAAGACCTTACCCTAACAGTGAAGGGAGACTCCCAAAGAGTGTTATAAGCAGAAGAGTGACTTGATCAGAATTATCACACTATGGTTCAGAAAGACCGCCACTGTGGCAGACAGTGCTGGTCATCTCCCCAACAACTGTTGCCCTCCCTTCTTCCTCGCTAATGGAACCCACACTTAGCTCAATTATCGTTGGTCCCATTCTTCACGGTGGGCCAGGTTATCCCCCAGGGGGTGAACTTTGATTGGTATAAGACAATACCATTACCCTTGCTGGTTTCCTGTTTAGGCAAGAGAAAGGTTCACAATTCTGGGCAGCTAGACTTCACAGGTAGTCTGCTTGAAGGCTTTGAGAACGTTTTCCTCACTCTTACAAAATGGACACAGGAGAGGAAACTTTCTGGCTTTTGCCTCTACGGGGGCTCAGTGTACAGTGATGCCTAGGCTACTGCAGTCATGTCTTGACCAGTAAGGAGGTGCTGACCCATGGAGAAGGGCAGAAAGGAGAGAAGAAAGGAAGCTGGGTCAGTGCTGACACTGGTGTGCCACTGCAGTAAGCCATTCTGGAATCACCTTATCTTCACGCTTCTGGTTAACCTATATCCTAACTTTTATGCCAACTTTTTGGTTTTCTGTTACTTCCAGATTAAAACATCCTAACTGACACAACTGATAAATGTATTCAAGAGAACTTAAGACTGTGGGAAATTCAGGAGGTAGTAACTGAGGCAAAAAAATGAGAGTGGCCAGGACCAGGGCAGCATCAGTTGCGATAAAGAAAAATGGACAAGTTTGAGACACATTTCAAAATATTAACGTAAGAGAATGATAAATGTTTAGAGATGGAAGTAAAAGGGAATAATAAACAATTAAAGTTCACATTTCTGACTCTGATTACTAGTAGATCTGTACCACTCATGGAGACAAGCAAGCCAACAATATTAAGTAGGTAGAGAGGGAGGGAAGATGAGTTCGGTGTGGGACATTCTCAGTTTGAAATGCCTGGAAGACATCAAAGTGCAGATGTCCAGGAGGCAGTCTGGTGCTTGAGACAGAGGATGAGGCTGGAGATGCAAATGTATGAAAGTTATCAGCACATAAATTACAGGCTGTGAAAGTGAATGCAACTGTCCAGTGAAAAGACATAGACTGGGAGACTGGATCTAGAACAGAACTCTGAGGAATATCAACATTCAAGAGACAGGAAGTGGGACTTCCCTGGTGGCGCAGTGGTTAAGAAGCTGCCTGCCAATGCAGGGGACATGGGTTCAAGCCCTGGTCCAGGAAGATCCCACATGCTGCGGAGCAACTAAGCCTGTGTGCCACAACTACTGAGCCTGCGCTCTAGAGCCCGCGAGCCACAACTACTGAGCCTGCGCTCTAGAGCCCGCGAGCCACAACTACTGAGCCTGCGCTCTAGAGCCCGCGAGCCACAACTACTGAGCCTGCGCTCTAGAGCCCGCGAGCCACAACTACTGAGCCTGCGCTCTAGAGCCCGCGAGCCACAACTACTGAGCCTGCGCTCTAGAGCCCGCGAGCCACAACTACTGAGCCTGCGCTCTAGAGCCCGCGAGCCACAACTACTGAGCCTGCGCTCTAGAGCCCGCGAGCCACAACTACTGAGCCGGAGCAACTAAGCCTGTGTGCCACAACTACTGAGCCTGCGCTCTAGAGCCCGCGAGCCACAACTACTGAGCCTGCGCTCTAGAGCCTGTGTGACACAACTACTGAAGCCTGTGCGCCTGGAGCCTGTGCTCCGCAACGAGAAGCTACCGCAATGAGAAGCCCACGCATCGCAAAAAAGACCCAATGCAGCCAAAAAGTATTTAATTAATTAATTTTTAAAAAAAAGAGAGAGAGAGGCAGTGGAGAAATGTCTGCAAAAGAAACCAAGATAGTATAACAGTGGATGAATGGAAGCCAAGGAAAGAGAGTATTTTAAGGAGGGTGCTGTATACAATGGAATACCACTCAGCCATTAAAAAAAAGAAAGAAATCTTGCCATTTATGACAACAAATACCATATGATCTCACTTATATATGGAATCTAAAAAACAAAACACACAAAACAAAATGAAAACAGACTCATATACACCTGAAACTAACACAACATCGTAAATCAACTATACTCCAATAAAAAATTTTAAAATATATATTAACCAATAAAAAAAAGAAAACAGACTCATAGATAGAACAAACAGGTGGTTAACACAGGGGAGCAGGTTGGGGGTGGGCAAAATAGGTGAAGGGGATTAAGAGGCACAAACCTTCAGTGAGAAAATAAAGAAGTCACAGGAATGTAATATACGGCACAAGGAATATGATTCATGATACCGTATTAATTTTGTGTGGAGACAATGGTTCCTAGGCACTGTGGTGATCATTTCATAATGTATGCTCATGTCAAATCACCGTGTAGTACACCTGAAGCTAACACAACTCCATTTCAAATAAAAAAAAAAAAAAGGAGCAATCAGTGGTATCAAATAATGCTAGGAAGTCTAACAAGAAAAGGACTTTGGTCCACCAGATTTAGCCACAAGGAGGTTGCAAGTGACCTAGGCTCAAACCTGTTCTTTGGGTTGGAGGTGGGGAGGCGTGGAAGTCAGATTGTAGTGGGTTGGGGAGTAAATAAGTGAGAAAGCAGAGATGAGTACGTACAGACAGCTCCTTTAAGAGGTCTGGCTGACTCTGCACAGCTAAAAAAATAAATTAGCTCTATCTTTCACGTGAGTCCCCTGAATTCACCAGGGACAGTCCCCTGAAGAAACAAGAATATTTTATACTACATTATATATTATACTTTTACTAGAAATCAATCTAACAAGCAAATAACATAACAGAAACAGATTAAAAAAAAAGAGAGGGGAAAGTTAGGGTGGTGGTTGAATGGGATAATGGATGTCAGGGAAGAGATTAAAGATGGCAGAAACGGAATACAATAAAGATCATTAAGCTACTGCAACTTTACCTATTTTGCATAATACTTAAAAAGTGGGACATTAAGA
Organism: Physeter macrocephalus; assembly: GCF_002837175.3. Taxonomy (NCBI): domain Eukaryota; kingdom Metazoa; phylum Chordata; class Mammalia; order Artiodactyla; family Physeteridae; genus Physeter; species Physeter macrocephalus. Next base: position 12,483,990 of record NC_041222.1, on the reverse strand, counting down.
ATAATTTCAGTAACAAAAAAACTACACAAAACTCTTTTCTTTTTTTGAAAGTAGGCTGTAGGGAAATTTTAAGTCTGATTAGAATTAAAATATTTAAAATCTAAGCAATTAAATAATCTAACTTTGCAAGTCTAACTAGGAAATAAAACATAACATGTTAAATTCCAATGTTAAAGAAACAAACCATTGCCAACCAATTTCAGTTATATTGTCCAAGATATTTTTTATATCACTGAATATAAAAACCACATTATTTTTCAATACCTAGCTCCAGGATGATTTGTTGAAGATTGGTTCTGCATTAGTAATTTTCTTTTTTCTTTGTCCAGTTCTGCCAAGATTGCAACTCTATTTTTGTTTTGAAAACCTAAAAAAAGAGAGAGTGTTGGGGAGGAGAAAGAGAAATAAAATGTTTTAGAGCTGTTTTATAAACCTAGGCTACCTAGAAACCCAGAGAGCAAAATTCTGTTCTCTAACATGATAACGAACCCTCTAGTAAGCAGTTTCCCTAGATGGTTACTATCTCCCTACTGCCTATTTTCCAGCAACTTTAACAGGATAATACGCAGATAAATGCAAAGGATAATACTGACTGAGGACTTTTTTAAGACTTAGTTCTAAAGAATTTTAATCATCAAAGTATGGGTGACAGCATTTGTTTTATAACAAAATCTCTGCAGCCCCAAATGCTACAGGGACCAATCTCTATCCTGCTGAATCTCTGGGAGTGAAGATTTTCTTAGTTCTCAGTTTTAGGCCTCTCTGTGAATGCCTCTTTCATGAGGGGAAAGCATTAGATACACTCTGGTCAAAACAGTATTTTTCTCAACTGCTTTCATTCAGAGATGACACAGTCTTTCAAGGAACAAGTCAGAGAATTGCAACTGACTAGAAAGCAATTCTGAGACAGAAATGGAGCATAACTGACAGGGTACAAACAGACAGGTCCCTTATCAAATACTGAATACTTGGCTCAATTTTGAGCTCCAATTTTAACATAAGATCTAGAGCAGAGGTTCAAAGTCCTGGCGCAGGAGCAGCATCCAACTATGTTTTTAAAATCTGAATTAAATGCCAACATGTAAACACTGTATACAAAATTCTCAGATTACTTGCTTCTCTTGAAACATCTCAAGGTCTGGCATAGGGGTCTGGACGCCCCCATGGCAACAATTAGGTAGAACAAAGAAACAGTTGTCCCCTTTAGCTGGGCACTCTCCAGCTTGTTACAGTCCTTATCAGATTTGTTTATACCTGTAGGCATTTAAGTTTCTGATCCCTAATTTAGAAGAAAACAAATGGAAAGGTTAAAGGATTAGGAAAAAAACTACAGAGGCAAAAAAAGGCCAGGGGACTAGAATCACTGGGTTAGCATCACTGTGCTAAAAGAAAGAATGAAGAATGGGGAAGGAGGGAGCTTTCATGCAGAGCAGAAGTAAGCACTCCTAAGGGTACTCACATGAGGGGTTTTAAGCACTTTATATTGGTCATAAAGGAGAATTGGGTGGTAGGATGCATATTTCCTCCTCTCCTGGTGAGAGGAGTTAGGTCAGGGACAGTGCAGGATGTACAAGAACAGGAGCATTCACTGAGATTCACACTGAGATTGGGCTGAACTAGAAGCAGCTGAGGCTTGCGGCACTTACCCCTAAACCTGCTCTTAAATCTAGCAACAGTAAACTGACTCAGGCCAGGCCAGAAATGGGCAAAACCTGTCTCTGCCACAGCCATCTTAGGAATTTATCATCTCCATTTTCCTTCTCTGCCCCCTCATGCTTATGCCATCAACCTGTCATCAAATTCTAGTAATAGCAGACTCCTTTCTGGAACAGATAATTCACACTAACACATTCTGGTACTTCTGAGGAGATGATTTTGCAAGCCTTCCAGGTGATTCTTCATCTATTCTAATCCTAATTCTAATCTTCCTTCCTGCCGACCTCTTAGTTAATCTTCCAGGGAAGAAACTCTACGAGGCCTTTACATGCCACATGTCATTACCTGCTCCACCCAACCTCAGAGACAGGACTGCCTCAGGAGAAGTCTTTTACCTAAGGAAGGATTTAATACAGAACTCCCAAGAATGTACGATACTTATGCCTGTGAGTGCTAATGCTATGGTAAAGGGTGCCATGTGTAAAAATAATTGAAACTTTGTTGAAATACTGTTAAAGAAACACCATTACCAAAGTAATATAGAATGTCAAGTCCAAACAACCTAATAAGTATGATGTCCTAATATCTTGTAGTTTTTAAAAAAAATAATACCCATAAATTGAAAGAAAAATATTTTACTTCATTTTAAAATAAGCATTAATGCAGTCTGTGTACCTGGGCACTGTATAACTTTGCAAACCTGGGAATCAGTTCAGACACTACCATCCTCACTCCCTGTTCCACACAGTACTTGTTTTTTATCAAAGCAATTGCCAAAAACCCACTTCACAAAAATATGACACACTGGTACGTTAAACTTATTAAATTGCCTATATTTCACCATCTTCTACCTACAGAAACAATAATTTCATATGATTCACTAACTTTAAAAAAAACCACATGTCTTTCTTGGCTTGATCAGTAACAGCCTCCTTTAAAAAAATTTCATGCATGTTTGACGATCGGAGCACAGGTAGCTATAGTGAACTCCCTGTTACCATGGAAATTAAGTGTGAAAATTAGTAACTATAGGCTCTAAATTAATATTAATACACTAGTTTCTTTGTCCATGATCTTTGCCCACTAAGGAGAGCTATGTTATTCTCAATCTATTTTACTATTCATGGTGAGCCTGTTACCCAAATAAACAAATCAGTCAGTATTATATGGATCAGATGGGAAGTATAGAATATGGGTATTATTGATTTTATATAATAGAAACTTCCCTAAAAGTAATGTAATACAAATTAAGGTAAGATAATTATGGAAGTAAAAGTATACTGTAATGTGTTATTTAAAGGAATCCAGAAGTGAGTTCTTTGTAAAGTGAAGAATGCTTTCCAGCTTGAGGTTGGCCAGGCAACAACTGGAACATTAAAAAGAGAATAATAATTATAACTAAATGGAACAAACTGAATCCATGATAAACCATGAATTCATAAAAAGATACAAAAAAGAAAGTTAGGGAATTCCCTGGGAGTCCAGTGGTTAGGACTCTGCGCTTTCACTGCCGAGGGGCCGGATTCAATCCCTGGTCGGGGAGCTAAGATCTCACAAGCCGTGTGGTGCGGCCAAAAAAAAAAAAAAAGTTAAAGTATATAAAAAGATTGTAAAGAAAGGTAAAATAATAGTCATTATGCTAATAATTAGGTTAGTGTTAACATTTAGATGTTTTGTTTCTCCTATTAAGTTTATGTCTGTTTATAAGGCATAGCTGTTTACTTTTTTGTTTAGTTCCAGGAGGAAGGGGTAGATATAGGGAACTGTGGATAAGCCAAATAGTCCCAGAAAAAGCAAGTTATATACCAAGAACAGGAGGGTCAGATCAGTGCAGGTCCTCACACACACACCATTTGAAAGGAAACGCAGTGGTAGATGAGCACCCATGGTCACACACAATGACCAAGCAGAAACCCTGAGCTCTAACTGGATGAATTAGTGGAATATCCTAAAGAGAGCTAATGGTACAGACCTGATGCCTGATTTCTTGGGAGATGAAACATCCATAATTCCTGGCAGGAATGCTACCAGAAAAGAGCAATTCATAATGACAACAGAACAATGGGTTATAAAATACTAATCACATTTAAAAAAAAAAAAAGAAGAAGAAGAAGAAGAAGAGTATTTCATTCAGGGAGCAACCCCAGGTTGCAAGAAACTAAAAATCTATGAGAAAAGGCATGAGTTAAAAAAAAAGAAAAATCTCATTAACTTCGCAAGTTTAGTTACAGAAGTGACCAAGTGCACACCAATGCAACTTTTAAATCATCTTCAAAGGCATAAGCAAATCTTGTGATTTACCTAAGAATCAAATCCATCAACAAACTCTAAACCTTGACTAATCTGAAATTTTGTTTTGTTTTGGTAGTGGTAAGACAACCATAACCCTAGGAAGGTATAAAAAAATTACTAAAATCCTGGGAAAGTACAGAAATAAGAATCTGGGAAGATTATTATAATCCAAGGAAGATTAAAAAAACAAAGTACTACAGAGAGAGTAAATGAATTAATTAAACCCATGGGTTAGTATTTTAAAATAGGTTTAATTTTAAGTATAGTAAGTTTTGCCATCACTATATAAAGTGAAGTATTATAGAAGTCAAATTAATTGTAATTTAAACTGTTATTAAAGAGAATTTAACTAAATAAGCTTGTAATCAATTCTAAATGCTTAAAACATTTTATTTTGGAACTTAGTTTATAAGTAGGTTTAAAAACTGAGCATTAATTATGAGCAGTGATGAGGATTTTTCTCCATGCACAAAATCCCTTTAGACATTAAAGAACTTGTTAAAATAGTTAAATAAGCGGTCATTAGACAGGGGTAGCTCATAGCCTTCCTTCCCTGGTAAAGGATAATGCCTCTCTCTGTATCTCACTTAATGCCCCACGCTCCCACCCAGAAGCCTGAGTTTTATCCTTATAATACCTCCTTCTTCCTACCCACATCCAACCAATCACCTAGTCCAATCAATTTTATATCCTTGATGTCTCTAAAATATCTTCCCCTCTCAACTCCTATTCCACAGTCTAACCAGGCAAGGTTATCTCCTGCAATAACATTCAAGAACTTAATGCCTACATGTAGGCAGCTGAGAGCCACAAAAACTATTTTACAGGGAAAGGGTATGGTCAGGTCTATTAGGCTTTTACTTTCTGAGCTTGTCTTATGCCCTGAAACCTATGCTTCCCTCGTAAGCGTTCAAAAATAATCTAGTACACAAATTTACATGTCAGTTTTGTATAAACATTTACTGTATTATAGAAATATATAAAAGTCAACAGATAGCAGTTAGGTAATAATAATAGCTTATTTCACATTTGAAACATAAGGCAAAAAACTAGGTAGTCAATTTGGTTATGTGAAGTAGTTAAGTGTAATATTCTAGAGCAAGATTCTCCCACCTTCAGAGTTTGTAATACAAACTTACTCTAAGGAATGAATATATAAAATTTAACTTTTATTCTAATCACTACATAAATTGTTTTTTTAAACACAAACTCTCTCGCCATAATTCAACATTTTACTTTTACATTATTTTACATGTATCTTAAAGTTACATGTAACTTTTACATTCTTAAAAGCATGAGTGTTAAAATATATTATCTCATGTACAGTAGGAATTACTTAATATTCCTTTATAACTAAACTTTTTCCTAATAAAATTATCTTAGAATAAAGCAGCACACTCCAAAAGTTCCACTTAGAACTATAACTCTGTCTCCATTCACAATCATATATATTCTCATTTCCATATTCATTTATAGAAACACTTAACTCCCACACATTTCTGTGTCACTAAAAATATTCTGGAGTAACTAGCATTACAGCAAATTGCATTTAAAACCTAACAGCTGATATTCACTTTGCATGAATAGCTCTATGACACTTAAACAAGGACTAATAGGAATTCCTTTTATTGAAAAAAATCTAAAACTAAAGAATGAATATTATTGTTTGATTAGTGGGGCTATGGATAATCTACTTTCCAATTACATTTGTTATATTGCTTTCATACAATTTTTTAAAAGATATTTTAAAATATTCAAATCCTTTCAAATGATTATCTTACAAGCTCTATACTCTTCACAACTATACAGTAAATGAACTATCATCCTAAGACAGCTGTTTAGGGGGAGTTCCCTGGTGGACTAGTGGTTAGGATTCTGGGCTTTCACTGCCATGCCCAGGTTCAATCCCTGATTGGGTAACTGAGATCCCACAAGCCCTGTGGGGCAGCAAAAAAAAATAAAAAAAGAGACAGCTGTTCAGTATTGGAGGAAAGTCACTGTGGCACTATTAGTTTAACATGTTTTAAGTTATTTATTGATTCAACATATATTTATTGTGTATCCATGACATACATACAGGCACTAAGGGAGAGTCTAAGGATGCAATGATGAGCCACCACTTGATTTGATGCTAGTTCTCATGGTTCTTAAACATTCCCGTGAAGACAGAGATTATCAAATAATTACACAAATGAATGTATAATTAGAGTCTAAGATGAGTAGTATGAAATAAAGAAATAACATTCTATAAGCATTAAAAACAATCATTGTAGGAATCAAGGTTTTTGTTTTTTTACATCTTTATTGGAATATAATTGCTTCATACTGTTGTGTTAGTTTCTGCTGTATAACAAAGTGAATCAGCTATATGTATACATATATCCCCATATGCCCTCCCTCTTGCGTCTCCCTCCCTCCCACCCTCCCTATCCCACCCCTCTAGGTGGTCACAAAGCACCAAGCTGATCTCCCTGTGCTATGCAGCTGCTTCCCACTAGCTATCCATTTTACATTTGGAAGTGTATATACGTTAATGCTATTCTCTCTCTTCGTCCCAGGCTCCCCTTCCGCCCCCATCCTCAAGTCCAATCTCTACATCTGTGTCTTTATGCCTGCCCTGCCACTAGGTTCATCAGTACCATTTTTCTAGATTCCATATATATGCGTTAGCATACGGTATTTGTTTTTCTCTTTCTGACTTACTTCACTCTGTATGACTCTCAGGGTATATGCCCAGTAGTGGGACTGCTGGGTCATATGGTAGTTCTATTTATAGTTTTTTAAGGAACCTCCATACTGTTCTCCACAGTGGCTGTATCAATTTACATCCCCACCAACAGGAATCAATGTTGAATCAACTTGACCTAGACTGGGAGTAGGGGGAGCAGTGTCAGAGAAGCCTCCTACAGGACGTAACGCTGGAGCTGAAATGTTAGATTAATTAGGGGTGGGGGACAAAATAATGCTTCCCCCTTTAGAAAGATCACTGTAGCTACAAGGTTGAGAATACACTAGACAAGAGAAAAAGAGACTATTACAGTAGAACAAGCTGGAGATGACAGAAGTTGTCAGTGGCCAGGGAAATAGAGAGAGATGAACAGACCCAAGAGCTTTTTAGGAAGTTAAATCAACAGGACAGTGATAGAATAAATAAGAAGTCAAGAATGAGGAAGAAGGTGTCATGGATGGTTCTGAGGTTTTTGGCTCATATAGTTCAATGGTATATTATTTGTACTGCTGCTGTAACAAATTACCACAAACTTAATGGCTTAAAACAACACAGATCTATTATCTTACAGTTCTATAGGTCAGTAGTCTCACTGGGCTAAAATCAAGTAATGCTTTCCTTTCTGGAGGCTCTAGGAAAGAATCTGTTTCCTTCCCTTTTCCATCTTATAGATGTGCCTGAGTTCCCTGGCTTGTGGTCCCCTTTCTCCAACTTAAAAGCCAACAACGTTGCATGTCTCTGACCCTTCTGTGGTCATTTCTCTCTGACCACAGCAAGGAAAAAGTTCTTTGCTTTTAAAGACTCATGTGGGAGGGGGACCTTCAAGATGGTGGAGGAGTAAGACGTGGAGATCACCTTCCTCCCCACAAATACATCAAAAATACATCTACATGTGGAACAACTCCTACAAAACACCTACTGAACCCTGGCAGAAGAACTCAGACTTCCCAAAAGGCAAGAAACTCCCCACATACTTGGGTAGGGCAAAAGAAAAAAGAAAAAACAGAGGCAAAATAATAGGGATGGGACCTGCACCTCTGGGAGGGAGCTGTGAAGGAGGAAAAGTTTCCAAACACTAGGAAGCCCCTTCACGGGCAGAAATAGGGGGTGGGCGTGGGAGAAGCTTCAGAGCCACGGAGGAGAGCGCAGCCACAGGGGTGTGGAGGGCAAAGTGGAGAGATTCCCGCACAGAGGATCAGTGGTGAAATAGGGGGTGGGCGTGGGAGAAGCTTCAGAGCCACGGAGGAGAGCGCAGCCACAGGGGTGTGGAGGGCAAAGTGGAGAGATTCCCGCACAGAGGATCAGTGGTGACCAGCCCCCACCAGCCCGAGAGGCTTGTCTGCTCACCCGCCAGGGCAGGTGGGGGCTGGGAGCTGAGGCTCTGGCTTCGGAGGTCAGATCCCCAGGGAGAGGACAGGTTGGCTGTGTGAACACAGCCTGAAGGGGGCTAGTGCGCCACAGCTAGCTGGGAGGGAGTCCGTGAAAAAGTCTGGAACTGCCTAAGAGGCAAGAGATCATTGTTTCCGGGTGCACAAGGAGAGGGTGTTCAGAGCGCCATCTAAATGAGCTCCAGAGATGGGCGCGAGCCGCGGCTATCAGTGTGGACCCCAGAGACGGGCATGAGACGCTAAGGCTGCTGCTGCAGCCACCAAGAAGCCTGTGTGCAAGCACAGATCCCTGTCCACACCTCCCCTCCTGGGAGCCTGTGCAGCCCGCCACTGCCAGGGTCCTGTGATCCAGGGACAACTTCCCCAGGAGGACACACGGCGTGCCTCAGGCTGGTGCAACGTCACGCCGGCCTCTGCCACCACAGGCTCGCCCTGCATCCGTACCCCTCCCTCCCCCCGGCCTGAGTGAGCTAGAGCCCCTTAATGAGCCGCTCCTTTAACCCCCACCTGTATGAGCAAAGAACAGATGCCAGAGGGTGACCTACATGCAGAGGCGGGTTCAAATCCAAAGCTGAACCCCAGGAGCTGTGCGAATAAAGAAGAGAAAGGAAAATCTCTCCCAGCAGCCTCAGGAGCAGCGGATTAAATCTCCACAATCAACTTGATGTACCCTGCACCTGTGGAATACCTAAATAGGCAAGGAATCATCCCAAAATTCATGCGGTGGACTTTGGGAGCAACTGTAGACTTGGGGTTTGCTTTCTGCATCTAATTTGTTTCTGGTTTTATGTTTATCTTAGTTTAGTATTTAGAGCTTATTATCATTGGTAGACTTGTTTATTGATTTGGTTGCTCTCTTCCTTTTTTTCTTTTTATACATATATGTTTTCCTTTTTCTCTTTTTGTGAGTGTGTATGTTTCTTTGTGTGATTTTGTCTGTATAAGTTTGCTTTTACCATTTGTCCTAGGGCTCTCTCTGTCTGTTTTTGGTTTTTTTTAGTATAGTTTTTAGCATTTGTTATCACTGGTGGATTTATTGGTTTGGCTGCTCTCTTTTTTTTTTAATTACTTTTTTATATTTTGAGAATTTTTTTTATTTTTTATTTTAGTAACTTTATTCATTTTATTATCTTTTTTTCTTTCTTTCTTTCTTTTCTCCCTTTTCTTCTGAGCTGTGTGGCTGACAGGGTCTTGTTGCTCTGGCCAAGTGTCAGGCCTGAGCCTCTGAGGTGGGAGAGCCGAGTTCAGGACACTGGCCCACCAGAGACCTCCTGGCCCCACATAGTATCAGTTGGTGAGAGCTCTCCCAGAGATCTCCATCTCAGTGCTAAGACCCAGATCCACTCAACAACCAGCAAGCTCTCGTGCTGGACATCCCATGCCAAACAACGAGCTAGACGGGAACACAACCCCACCCATTAGCAGAGAGGCTGCCTAAAATCATAATAAGATCACAGACACCCCAAAACACACAACCGGACGTGGTCCTGCCCACCAGAAAGACAAGATCCAGCCTCATCCACCAGAACACAGGCATCAGTCCCCTCCACCAGGAAGCCTACACAACCCACTGAACCAACCTCACCCACTGGGGTCAGACAGCAAAAACAATGGGAACTAGGAACCTGCATCCTGAGAAAAGGAGACCCCAAACACAGTAAGTTAAGCAAAATGAGAAGACAGAGAAATACACAGCAGAGAAGACAGAAAAACACACAGCAGATGAAGGAGCAAGATAAAATCACACCAGACCTAACAAATGAAGAGGAAATAGGCAGTCTACCTGAAAAAGAATTCAGAATAATGATAGTAAAGATGATTCAAAATCTTGGAAATAGAATAGACAAATTGCAAGAAACAGTTAACAAGGACCTAGAAGAAATAAAGAGGAAGCAAGCAACGATGAGCAACACAATAAATGAAATGAAAAATACTCTAGATGGGCTCAGTAGCAGAATAACTGAGGCAGAAGGACGGATAAGTGGCCTGGAAGATAAAATAGTGGAAATAACTACTGCAGAGCAGAATAAAGAAAAAAGAATGAAAAGAACTGAGGACAGTCTCAGAGACCTCTGGGACAACATTAAATGCACCAACATTCGAATTATAGGGGTCCCAGAAGAAGAGAAAAAGAAAGGGACTGAGAAAATATTGGAAGAGATTATAGCTGAAAACTTCCCTAATATGGGAAAGGAAATAGTCAAGTCCAGGAAGCACAGAGAGGATAAATGGAGAAACACGCCAAGGTACATATTAATCAAACTGTCAAAAATTAAATACAAAGAAAAAATATTAAAAGCAGCAAGGGAAAAGCAACAAATAACATACAAGGGAATCCCCATAAGGTAAAGAGATGATCTTTCGAAAACATATTAAAAGCAGCAAGGGAAAAACAACAAATAACACACAAAGGAATCCCCATAAGGTTAACATCTGATCTTTCAGCAGAAATGCTACAGGCCAGAAGGGAGTTGCAGGACATATTTAAAGTGATGAAGGAAAAAAACCTACAACCAAGATTACTCTACCCGGCAAGGATCTCATTCAGATTTGATGGAGAAATTAAAACCTTTACAGACAAGCAAAAGCTGAGAGAGTTCAGCACCACCAAACCAGCTTTACAACAAATGCTAAAGGAACTTCTCTAGGCAAGAAACACAAGAGAAGGAAAAGACCTACAAGAACAACCCGAAACAATTCAGTAAATGGTAATAGGACCATACATATCGATAATTACCTTAAATGTAAATGGATTAAATGCTCCCACCAAAAGACACAGACTGGCTGAATGGATACAAAAACAAGACCCATATATATGCTGTCTACAAGAGACCCATTTCAGACCTAGGGACACATACAGACTGAAAGTGTGGGGATGGAAAAAGATATTCCATGCAAATGGAAATCAAAAGAAAGCTGGAGTAGCAATGCTCATATCAGAGAAAATAGACTTTAAAATAAAACTATTACAAGAGACACAGAAGGACACCACATAATGATCAAGGGATCAATCCAAGAAGAAGATATAACAATTGTAAATATTTATGCACCCAAAATAGGAGCACCTCAATGCATAAGGCAAATGTACTAACAGCCATAAAAGGGGAAATTGACAGTAACACAATCATAGTAGGGGACTTTAACACCCCACTTTCACCAATGGACAGATCATCCAAAATGAAAATAAATAAGGAAACACAAGCTTTAAATGATACGTTAAACAAGATGGACTTGATTGGTATTTATAGGACATTCCATCCAAAAACAACAGAATACACTTTCTTCTCAAGTGCTCATGGAACATTCTCCAGGATAGATCATATCTTGGGTCACAAATCAAGCCTTGGTAAATTTAAGAAAATTAAAATTGTATCAAGTTATCTTTTCTGACCACAACACTATGGGACTAGATATCAATTACAGGAAAAAAGTCTGTAAAAAATACAAACACATGGAGGCTAAACAATACACTACTAAATAACCAAGAGATCACTGATGAAATCAAAGAGGAAATCAAAAAATACGTAGAAACAAATGACAATGAATACACGACGACCCAAAACCTACGGATGCAGCAAAAGCAGTTCTAAGAGGGAAGTTTATAGCAATACAATCCTACCTCAAGAAACAAGAAACATCTCAAATAAGAAACCTAACCTTACACCTAAAGCAATTAGAGAAAAGAGAGCAACAAAAAAAAACACCCCAAAGTTAGCAGAAGGAAAGAAATCATAAAGATCAGATCAGAAATTAATGAAAAAGAAATGAAGGAAAAAATAGCAAAGATCAAAAAACTAAAAGCTGGTTCTTTGAGAAGAGAAACAAAATTAATACACCATTAGCCAGACTCATCAAGAAGAAAAGGGAGAAGACTCAAATCAATAGGATTAGAAATGAAAAAGGAGAAGTAACAACTGACAGTGCAGAAATACAAAGGATCATGAGAGATTACTACAAGCAACTCTATGCCAATAAAATGGACAACCTGAAATACAAAGGATCATGAGAGATTACTACAAGCCAATATGCCAATAAAATGGACAACCTGGAAGAAATGGACAAATTCTTTTTTTTGTATCCTTTTTTTTTGTGTGTGTGGTACGCGGGCTTCTCGCCATGAGAGATTACTACAAGCCAATATGCCAATAAAATGGACAACCTGGAAGAAATGGACAAATTCTTTTTTTTGTATCCTTTTTTTTGTGTGTGTGGTACGCGGGCTTCTCGCCGTTGTGGCCTCTCCCATTGCGGAGCACAGGCTCCGGATGCACAGGCTCAGTGGCCATGGCTCACGGGCCCAGCCGCTCCGCGGCATGTGGGATCTTCCCGGACCGGAGCACAAACCCGTGTCCCCTGCATCAGCAGGTGGATTCTCAACCACTGCGCCACAAGGGAAGCCCTGAACAAATTCTTAGAAAAACACAACCTCCCGAGACTGAACCAGGAAGAAATAGAAAATATAAACTGACCAGTCACAGGCGCTGAAATTGAAACTGTGATTAAAAATCTTCCAACAGGGAATTCCCTGGTGGCACAATGATTGAGAATCCTCCTGGCAATGCAGGATACACAGGTTCGATCCCTGGTCCGGGAAGATCTCACATGCCACAGAGCAACTAAGCCAGTGCACCACAACTATTGAGCCTGTGCTCTAGAGCCCTCAAGCTGCAACTACTGAGTCCACACACCTAAAGCCCTGCTCCACAACGAGAGAAGCCACCGCACTAAGAAGCCCACGCACTGCAATGAACTGTAGCCCCCACTTGCTGCCACTAGAGAGAGCCCATGCGCAGCAACGAAGACCCAATGCAGCCAAAAATAGTAAATTGAAAAAAAAATATCTTCCAACAAACAAAAGCCCAGGACTAGAGGGCTTCCCAGGCAAATTCTATCAAACATTTAGAGAAGAGCTAACACCTATCCTTCTCAAATTCTTCCAAAATATAGCAGAGGGAGGAACACTCCCAAACTCATTCTATGAGGCCACCATCACCCTGATACCAAAACCAGCAACGATGTCACAAAAAAAGACAACTACAGGCCAATATCACTGATAAACATAGATGCAAAAATCCTCAACAAACTACAAGCAAACAATCCAACAGCACATTAAAAGGATCATACACCATGATCAAGTGGGATTTATCCCAGGAATGCAAGGATTCTTCAATATATGCAAATCAATCATTGTGATAAACCATATTAACAAACTGAAGAATAAAAACCATATGATTATCTCAATAGATGCAGAAAAAAGGTTTCAACAAAATTCAACACCCATTTACAATAAAAACCCTCCAAAACCTCAACATAATAAAGGCCATATATGACAAACCCACAGCCAACATAATTCTCAATGGTGAAAAACTGAAACCATTTCTTCTAAGATTGGGAACAAGACAAGGTTGCCCACTCTCACCACTATTACTCAACATAGTTTTGGAAGTTTTAGCCACAGCACTCAGAGAAGAAAAAGAAATAAAAGGAATCCAAATCGGAAAAGAAGAGTAAAACTGTCACTGTTTGCAGATGACATGATACTATACATAGA
>NC_041222.1:12442220-12470328 GCF_002837175.3 Physeter macrocephalus | reverse complement strand
CTAATCAATGAATTTCATAAAGTAGCAGGATACAAAATTAATGCACAGAAATCTCTTGCATTCCTATACACTAATGATGAAAAATCTGAAAGAGAAATTAAGGAAACAATCCCATTTACCACTGCAACAAAAAAATAAAATAGCTAGGAATAAACCTACCTAAGGAGAAAAAGACCTGAATGCAGAAAACTATAAGACACTGATGAAAGAAGTTAAAAGATGATACAAGCAAATGGAGAGATATACCATGTTCTTGGATTGGAAGAATCAACATTGTGAAAATGACTATACTACCCAAAGCAATCTACAGATTCAGTGCATTCCCTATCAAACTACCAATGGCATTTTTCACAGAACTAGAACAAAAAAATTCACAATTTGTATGGAAACACAAAAGACCCTGAATAGCCAAAGCAATCTTGAGAAAGAAAAGCAGAGGTGGCGGAATCAGGCTCCCTGACTTCAGACCATACTACAAAGCTACAGTAATCAAGACAGAATGGTACTGGCACACAGAAATACAGATCAATGAAACAGGATAGAAAGCCTAGAGATAAACCCATGCACATATGGTCACCTTATCTTTGATAAAGGAGGCAAGAATATACAATGGAGAAACGACAGCCTCTTCAATAAGTCGTGCTGGGAAAACACGACAGCTACATGTAAAAGAATGAAATTAGAACACTCCCAAATACCATACACAAAAATAAACTCAGAATGGATTAAAGACCTAAATGTAAGGCCAGACATTATGAAACTCTTAGAGGAAAACAGGCAGAACACTCTATGACATAACTCACAACAAGATCCTATTTGACCCATCTCCTAGAGAAATGCAAATAAAAAGAAAAATAAACAAATGGGACCTAATGAAACTTAAAAGCTTTTGCACAGCAAAGGAAACCATAAACAAGACAAAAAACCCTCAGAATGGGAGAAAATATTTGCAAATGAAGCAACTGACAAAGGATTAATCTCCAAAATATACAAGCAGCTCATGAAGCTCAATATCAAAAAAACAAACAACCCAATCCAAAAATGGGCAGAAGAACTAAATAGACATTTCCTCCAAAGATGATATACAGATTGCCAACAAACAAATGAAAGAATGCTCAACATCATTAATCATTAGATAAATGCAAATCAAAACTACATACTGGGCATATACCCTGAGAAAACCATAATTCAAAAAGAGTCATGTACCACAGTGTTCACTGCAGCTCTGTTTACAATAGCCAGGACATGGAAGCAACCTAAGTGTCCATCAACAGATGAATGGATAAAGAAGATTTGGCACATATATACAATGGAATATTACTCAGCCATAAAAAGAAACGAAATTGAGTTATCTGTAGTGAGGTGGATGGACCTAGAGTCTGTCATACGGAGTGAAGTAAGTCAGAAAGAAAAAAATACCGTATGCTAACACATATATATGGAATCTAAAAAAAAAAAAAAAGGTTCTGAAGAACCTAAGGGCAGGACAGGGATAAAGACAAAGATGTAGAGAACTGACTTGAGGACATGGGGAGGCGGAAGGGTAAGCTGGGACGAGGTGAGAGAGTAGCACTGACATATATGTACACTACCAAATGTAAAATAGATAGCTAGTGGGAAGCAGCCACATAACACAGGGAGATCAGCTCGGTGCTTTGTGTCCACCTAGAGGGGTGGGAGGGTGGGATACTCAAGAGGGAGAGGATATTGGGATATATGTATACGTATAGCTGATTCACTTTGTTATACAACAGAAACTGACACACCATTGTAAAGCAATTATACTCCAATAAAGATGTTAAAAAATAAAAATATAAATACTACATGTTCACACACAAAAAAGAAAAGCCTAGATTGTCTGGAAGAGACTAAATATGGTCATTCAAGGTGATTCTTCTGAGATCTCAGAAAGAGAGAACTGTATAGAAAGCTACTATCACTATATCTGCTCATATATATATATATATGCTATATATATATCTGTTTATATATATTTCATCATGAACAGAATGTTGACACAAATATGAGTGTTAAAGGTGCTTCTGGGGAAGTCTCAGATGGATATGAGGAATATGTTATTGGAAACTGGAGGAAAAGCAGTCCTTGTTACAAAGTGGCAGGGAACTTGACCAAATTAAATTGTGTTCTAGTGTTTTGTGGAAAGTAAAAGCTGTCAGTAATGAACTTGGATATTTAACTGAGGATATTTCTAAGCAAAATGTTGAAGGTGTGACCTGGTTTCTCCTTGCTGCTTATAGTAAAGTGTGAGAGGGAGACAACTGAAAAAGAAATTATTATGCAAAAAGGAACCAGAACTTGAAGACTGAAAATTCTCAGCTTATTCATATTGCAAAAAATGAGAAAGTGTGTTCAGGGGAGAACACCAAAGACATGGCTGGACAGTCTTTACTAAAGAGATTATGGGTGTGTGACATGGATCCAATCAACCACCTCAGCAGAAGCACTGTCAGCTTGGACTGAAGAGAACAGAGGTGGGATGAAATGAAGAAAGGCTGTCGGACTTCTGGGGTTCTACAAGCAGGAAGTTAGATGTTAGAGATGTCTGGATGCAGACATGCGTCATCCTTTGAGTACAGGGAGGAATGACTCTGAAGGTGGGTTAGGGGTCAGCAGGCCTGCTACTGCCACCATGGGTGCAGAGAGCACAGGCCCAGGCAGCAGGACTGTTTCCTCATTGGTTCCAGAGGGTTTGGGGACAAAATTCAGGGAGAAGAAGGCAGAGCCACCACCCTTGTTAGACAGAAAATTGAGCCAAAGAGGATTTCACTCTCAAGCCTTAAAATCTAATGGAATTTTCCACAGAAGTTTCTTAAAATTAGCCACATATATTAATGTCATACAAATAATGTCAGCACACAAATGTGTGCTGTAGAAATGTTGCAGACTGGAGAGTAAAAGATGTGAGTTCTAGTACTGATGTTGATATAATAAACTAAATCTTTGAATAAATTAAAAATCTAATGGAATTTGCCCTGCTAGGTTTTGGACTTGCTTAGGACCTGTCAGCCTTCTTCTTTCCAATTTCTTCCTTTTGGAAGGGGAATGTCTATCCTATACCTGTCCCACTATTGTATTTTGGAAGCAGATAACTTGTTTGGTTTCATAGGTTCACTATTGGAGAGGAATTTTGCCTCAGGATGAATCATACCTCTAGTCTCACTCATATCTGATTTGGATGCTATTTAGATGAAATTTTAGACTTAGAGTTGATGCTGGAATGGGTTAAGACTTTTGTGGCTGTTGGAATGGGGCAAATATATTTCACATGTGAGGACTTGAATTTTGGAGGCTGACAGGGTGGAGTGTTATAGGTTAAACTGTATCTTTGCAAAACACATAGGTTGAAGTCCTAAGCCCTAGTACCTCAGAATGTGACTATATTTGGATACAGTTTTTAAAGAGGCACTTAAAGTTGAATGAGGTCATTGGGAGTGGGCCCTAAGCCAATATGACTCGTGTCCTTATAAGAAGAGGAGATCAGGACATGCACACCCAGAGAAAAGCAAGACCATGTGAAGACACAGGAAGAAAAGACACAGGCCATCTACAAGCCAAGGAGAAATCAACTCTGCTGACAACTTGATCTCAGAATTGTGAGAAAATAAATTTCTGTTGTTTAACAACCATAACAAAAAAGAATTACTAATACATGCTACTACACAGATGAACCTCAAAAACATGCTAAGTGAAACTAGACACAAGAGACCATATACTGTAAGAGTCCATTTATATGAAAGGTGTCCAGAAGAGGCAAACGTATAGAGACAAAAAGTACATTAGTGGTTGCCCAGGCCTGTAAGAATGGGAAGTGACTGCAGACAGGCATGAGTTTTCTTTCTGGGTTAATGGAAATGTTATAAAATTAGATATTAGTGAAAGTTACACACTTTACAAAGTTACTGAAGATTCTTGAAGTGTAATCTTAATACAGGTGAATCTTATAGTATGTAAATTATATCTCAATAAAGTTGTTTAAAAAAATTTTTTTAATAAAAAACATAGACTCATGTGATTAAAATGGGCCCACCTGGATAATCCAGGACAATCTTCCCATCTCAAGGTCCTTAACCTTAATCACACGAGCGAAATTCCTTTTGCTATGTAAGGTAACAAAGTCACAGATTCCAGGGATTATAACGTCGGCATTTTTTGAAGAGATGTGGGGAGAGTAGTATTGCGCCTACCATACTCCTTAATGATATATAAAATGTATTCAGTGGTTAAAACTCAAACTTATTCAGGGGAGACTGCCTGATGTCTAAGTCTTAGCAGAATA
Organism: Physeter macrocephalus; assembly: GCF_002837175.3. Lineage (NCBI taxonomy): Eukaryota > Metazoa > Chordata > Mammalia > Artiodactyla > Physeteridae > Physeter > Physeter macrocephalus. The sequence continues at coordinate 12,466,031 of NC_041222.1, read as the reverse complement.
AAAAATACAACATTATTAACATGAAGTAATTAGTACCAGTAACTAGTCTTCTAGCTATCTAGTTAATGGCAAACACTTCCTGTAACTTGCAAAATTAAAAAATTATTCAACTCTTAGCCACCTTTGGAATTTACTGAAAATACAGATCAAGGAAAGGAATAAGCCCTAATGTCTGCTCAGGTGATCTCCCTGTGTTCAAGTTCTCTCTCACTGAGACACCAAGGACTTACCCCTTTTAAGCTACTGCCACTTTTTCTATCCACTGAGGTTTCTTGTCTTCAGCACTAGCTAAATTAAGATGATGAAATCTCTTCTGCTTGAATCACCCTTTCCTCCTCACTCATTTTTCTTTTCCTCTTACAGATAAACTCACAGGCCCATTTCCCTGTAAGGATTTTCTGCTCAATAACAGATGGAGAAGAGATAAAAAAATTAAGATGAGGTCTTTTGCCCCTAGTCTAGAGCTCCCAATTTTTTTTTAGATACTATAATTAGAATGTTCTAACCCTCCAGCTAAAGTGCAGTATGGGAAAACAATGAACAGGGGACTTGGACACAGATTCAATTTGGGTTCTCATCTCAGTATTACCAGTTACTATTTAATATTGGGAAAATTACCTCACTACGCAGGACTGATGGACATAACATGACAACTTTGAAGGGTGGTTATACGAAATATAGAAAATAAAAATAAAATACCTAGCACACTGCCTGCCACGTGGTAGTTGCTTAATAAATACCAGCTATTGCTGTTATTATTACCCAGTGTTCTCTATCATTTAGATTGTCAACCTCACTAGATTCTTGTCAGGCCCATTCTGACAATTCTCTGTCAGTAAACTGTTTTTCATTACACAGGGTACAATTGATTAGCACAGCTTTCTAGGTTACACTCACATGACAGGCCTCCCAGGCTAGTCTGAATGGACCTAGGGATCACAAGCTCTCTTCTACTATACAAACAATCTCATGCTAGTTTATGTCATATTCTGCCTCAACTCAGTTTCATTCCTATTTGAACCTGGGCCTACAGATCAATCCTAGCATCAGAAAACGACTGTACACTCTTTGCCTTGGCAATGAAAAATGAGGCAAAAAGAAATCTAGCTTTAAAAAACGAACTCCAAATTGTGTCTTTGTGTCCACTCTCATCTTTAAAAATGTACAGATGCAAGAATTTTAAGATGATTTTTATGCATCACTAGGATAAATTCTTAATTGAGAGGTAGCATACCTTAGTACAAGCCTGAAGGGTAAATCTGCTTTTCTTCTGGACCATAGGTGGTTTAGGTGAAACTTGTACTTGGGTCTGAGGTCAAGCAAGATACCTCCCAGGAGCTATGTTCCATTCTTACACAGAGCCCTAAAATCACAGCTAAGAGCATTCAAACTGGCCCCAAATCAATAGTTCCCACCACTTGATCTGCAGGGCTTATAGTTATTACTCTAAGCATTTTGAGATAACTATAAAAGAATCAAAAGAATTCACACTCTTTTTTTTAAATTGAGAGCAATCGCTATTTTTTTAAATTATTTATTTATTTATGGCTGCATTTGGTCTTCGTTGCTGCACGCAGGCTTTCTCTAGCTGCATCGAGCGGGGGGTTCTTTTGTTGCGAAGCACAGGCTTTAGGTGCGCAGGCTTCAGTAGTTGTGGCACACGGGCTCAGTAGTTGTGGCTCACGGGCTCTAGAGCTCAGGCTCAGTAGTTGTGGCGCACGGGCTTAGTTGCTCTGCAGCATGTGGGATCTTCCCCGACCAGGGATCGAACCCATGTCCCCTGCACTGGCGGGCGGATTCTTAACCACTGTGCCACCAGGGAAGTCCCAAGAATTCACATTCTTTACTCAGTTTTTCACCAGGTTTCTCTGTGTATCTGAAATCAGGTTAGACCAATCTCCCAACTGCCAGCACATAATCACAGGCTCTTGATATTTACCAATAATGAGAGCCTCTTTACATAGGAATGGTACCTTGGCCAAATTCCAGTTTGACAATCTGCCTCTACATATTAAATTCTCAAAATGTTACTTCTTATCAATCAAATAATTATTATGAACCTATTGAATGTTCCACACTATAATGAATGCTAAGAATATGAGACTTCAGTAACTGTCTGCCAAGAGCTTGTGAAATTTAGCAGTTCAGATTACTACTATAGTATGACAGACTGCTAGATCTGAAAGAGGGCCTGTCCCCTACACCAGAGACATTAATAAATTACAACACACAGATGAAGTTTTCTTAAGTCATTGTTCTTTCAGTTATCATTATAAGATAATTATGGAACTTGGCATTCAATCTCCACAATAAGTAGTTCCAATACACATAAACAGTGCAGAAATAATATAGAGAGTAAAATGCAAGAGATCCAAATAAATAAGAATGTTAAATTTTCACTGAGAGTCTAGGAGTCTACAGAACATGATACGGACTCCCTCTGCTGGTGCCTAATAGCAGCAGCTCCATGACACCAACAATATCACTGACAAAAGAGCAACAAAAGCCAAAGGACTAATCTAAATTCCCTCTATGTTTGTTTGTTTGTTTTATACATTTATTTATTTATTTTTGGCCGCGTTGGGTCTTTTTGCTTGTGCGGGCTTTCTTTTTAGTTGCAGCGAGCGGGGGCTACTCTTCGTTGCAGTGCGAAGGCCTCTCATTAAGGTGGCTTCTCTTGTTACGGAGCAGGGGCTCTAGGTGCGTGGGCTTCAGCAGTTGTGGCACATGGGCTCAGTAGTTGTGGCACAGGGGCTTAGTTGCTCCGCAGCATGTGGGATCTTCCCAGACCGGGGCTCGAACCCATGTCCTCTGCACTGGCAGGCAGATTCTTAACCACTGCGCCACCAGGAAAGCCCTCGCTTCTATTTAGATTAGGGGATGCTTCAGAGTGGATTTGACTATGGATCAATCAAAGGTGACAGTAAAAATGATTGTGCTTTATTGCAACTGCTTAAAAAAAAAAGTAACTAGCACATTGTAAATCTTGCATATTTGTGCTATTAAAACAGAGGGATAAAAATATTTAATTTGTTTTCATTTGGACTGCATTGTGTGGTTTTTAGCAGCATTATTTTCTCTCCAAAATAGATTTCTCTTAGTTTCATTTTGGTTCAAATTAAATTATTTTTCATCTGAATCCTTATAACTTGGTGAAAAGAGGAGGTCAAAGACCATAGGGGAATACTGACCTGTGATTAGTCCATAGAGCACACAAATCACACTTGGTTATTTGAGAGAACAGAATTGTATTAGCTGGTTACAGCCAGTAGAGTTATCACCAGAGCTAGCTTTTTACAATACCACACTTCTATAAAACTCATGTAATCTTTAGCCTGTCCTAAATGCAACTAATATACTAAAACAGATTCAGTGGGCTTCCAACTTCCAGTACTAGCAGCATAGTTGGGTTAGAGTAATCCTGCCCCAAATATAATAATAAATTCTGGAAAAAATACTAAACAGTCATTATTTGAAGGCACTAGAGACTGACCAAAATCAGGCAGAAACTGCAACTGGTGAAATTTGGGAATTGGTGGCCTTTTGCACTCCTCAATCCACGAACAGCTTGCACAGCCTCACCTCACTGGCTTGAGGTATCAGAGGACAGAGTTCAGGACTGGCAGAGTAACCAGAAAATTAGGGGAGAGGCTTGAGAGGGAGAGGCAGAAGGAGTAAAGCCTAAAACATGCCTATAAAATCCACCCAAGGTTTTCGCTTTCTGCGAAACTACAAATATATGGAGAGACAAGTAAAGCACTAAAGCAGCAACTGGAAGCTGAAAAGAATGAGCAGAGATTTCAGCTGCTGCCCAACGTAAGGGAGACAAGAGTTTGGAGTATGAGTTGAGCCAAGCCATCTGCTAGAATGAAAATCACATTTCAGAGGAATATAACAGAATTCAGAGTCCCTACAATGTATTAGTCATAATATCCAGTATTCAATAACAAATCACTAAGTATAGTAAGAAAAAGGAAAATGTGACCCATTCTCAAAAAAAATGCAGTCAACAGAAACCAACTCAACGATGATCTAGATGATGCAATTAGCAGTGACATAGGACCGCTATCTAGACTCTTAAAAAAAAAACTGATAATAAAAATAACCCAAATTTTAAAAAATGAGTAAAAGGCTTGAACAAACACTTCACAAAGGAAGATCTGCAATGGCCAATAAGCACATAAAAAAGTGCCCAACATTTGTCATCAAGGAAATCCAAGTTAATACTACAATGAGATGTCACTTTACACCCTCTAAAATGGCTAGAATTGAAAAGACCAACAATGCTATATATGGAGCAACCAGAATTCTCACACTTTACTAGAGGGAATGTAAAGTACATCCACTCTGGGAAAAGGTTTGGCAGTTTTCCATAAAGTAAACTATACACTCAGCTGCTCCATTCCTAGATATTCATCCAAATATCTGCAAAAAGACTTACAAACGAATATTCAAAGCAGCTTTATTCACAGTGGCCAAAACTGATACAACCCCAAAGTCTCCAAAAAGGAATGAATAAATAAATTGTGGTAAATTCATACAATGGAATACTAGTCTGCAATAAAAAAGAATGAACTATTGATACATGGCATAACATGGATGACTCTCACAGACAGTACAGTGAGTGTAAGCAACTGGACACAAACACGTTTATATGAGATTTAAAATAAAACAAGACTAAGATTAATCAAAAAATATGATGCATCAAATAAGGAGTTTAGACTTGATATGGAGAGGAAACAGAAGTTTGCTTCAAGTTCTTAAGTAGGAGACAACTTACAAAGTGGAATTTAATGCTTTCTAGAGATTAAATTTTACTTCTGAAAACTTATTTTTATTTTTTATTTTTTTTGTGTGGTACACGGGCCTCTCACTGTTGTGGCCTCTCCCGTTGCGGAGCACCGGCTCCGGACGCGCAGGCTCAGCGGCCATGGCTCATGGGCTTAGCCGCTCCGCAGCATGTGGGATCGTCCCGGACCGGGGCACGAACCCGTGTCCCCTGCATCGGCAGGCAGACTCTCAACCACTGCGCCACCAGGGAAGCCTCGAAAACTTATTTTTAAATAAAAACTCCTTATTTGGGATGTATCTAACTTGACTTGCTTTAGAGCGCTCTTAACACAGGTGAAACGTGTATGAAAAGTTTTTTGAGCAAACGAAAATAAAGGAGTGGATATTGCCTAGTGACAATATAACTTCTTTAAAAGTGGTTCTAATCTCAAGTAAAAGAGCATGAGAACACAAATGTCCGAGGAGGACTTAAGGTTTACAGTGTGAATAAGATTAACATATAGGATTAATAGCTATTAAGGATGTTACATATAACATATAGGATTAATAGCTATTAAGGATGTTACATATCTGATGAAATGTTGGACTTGCTTCAAATATGGGGTTTTACTTGGCTATTCATTTTTAATTCTGGCTCTAGTAATGGCCCTATGCTAAATTTTCTATCAAAATACTTTACTATATGAGGAAAAAGTTCCTAGCATTTACCTTGTCCTGAAGGGTTTGCTGCCATCTTCCTATTTTCTGTTTCAACTATGTTCTGTGGCAAGTGGTCTGCACTTTACAATCACCTGTAAAAAATAATGTGCAGACACATATCTTCATCTCTTCAGAAACATCTGTCTGAAGGGCACACAGACTTAAATCAAACGCCTCAAGTTACTTAATTAGAGCGTGAAGGTTAAATGTTTATTCTTGCAGATGTTGATACCAACATTCACCATTACTGTCTTTAATTACTTCATTAGGTTGTATTTACCAAATACTACCAAATGTATCAACTAACTGATAGCATCAATACAATCACAGGGCCAGGAAGAAAAATCTCATCTGTAGTGCCTCTCGATTCATTTAAAAAACGTACCCAGCAACTACTGTGTATACTGAAAGCTAGAAAGGAAAAAGAGCCGAATATTTATCGCGTACATACTCTGTACCATACAAGATCTGTAAGATGACTGAAATTAATTATTTTATTTATCACCACTTCATAGATAGGGAGATCGTGTCCAAGGGTCACAAAGCTAGTGCGAAAACTTTGGACTGTTAGCTTCCAAACTTCGTGCTTTTGTACTAGGCCCAAATGAGCAAGACCCTACTCCCGCCCTCAAGAAACATATAACCCGGTGGAAAAAGAGAGTCTCATTCAAGCAACCGTACTAAAAAAGTTTAACAAACGCGCTCTTTACAAGGAGTAAACAGTGCTCCGGAAGCAGAGATGAACTGATTCTACCGGCGTCACGAGGGATGCCTTCTGGGGTAAGCGGGAAAGTACAAGAGCGAGCAAACAGATGTCGGTTTGGAACGAGATAATGTTAGGTGTCTCCTGCAGCTGAAGCACAGAGCGAGCGAAGCCGGCTTAGGACGGGAGGGACAAGAGGGCCATCTTGTGACGGGGGACGTCAATCAGGGATGTGACAGGGCTGGACCTGCGTCTCAGAAAGGTCCCGGGTCGGGGGGCGTGCGTGGAGGGCAGGCAGGGCGGGGGCTGCGGCAGATACCAAGGAGAGGAAGGGGGAATGAGAAATGCTGGGAGGCAAGGCTGGCGGGGAGGCCACTGCCCTGTAGCAAGGGACGGCGGCAGCAGGTCAGCGCCGGGGCCACACACCTTCATCCCCGGCGCCGCCAGGCGGTCCTACTTACCGCGAGGCTAGAGAGCCCGGGACCGCCTCGCCTTCTGGTCACGTTCTCCAAGGGAGCGCGACCACGTAAAGACCGGTAAACCGAACTCAATGCGGCGTTCTTCCACCTTCCCGCCGCCGCTGCGCTTCCGCCTCCTGATGACTTACACCCGAGTGACCGGAAGTCCGGCCTCCTAACGGCTGCTCCTCCCGGCGATTCGTACTTTAACTGCTACCTAATGCATACGCCACTTCCCTTCCAAAGAGTGGCAGCCAGAGAGGCTCCTGGACCCTGCATGCCGCACCATCGGGGAAGGAGCCCGAACGGGGCGGGGCAGAGACCGGCTGGGTCCCTAGCACCGCAATTGGCTCTTTCGTCCAGGCCGCTGCGCGGTGACGTATCCTGCCGGCTCGGCTAGGTAGGGGCGGGGCGGAGACCGGCTGCCTCCCTACCTCTTCAAGAGGCGGAAAGCCACCAGCTCAGCCGGTGCTGCGACGATGTGAATCCACTTCGGTTGGGACTGAGGCAGAGCTGCGGTTGGGACCCGGAGAGTGAGCTTCATCAACCATCTCGGGTTGAGCGTCTTAACGTACACAAATCCCAGTGATACTTTTCTTTTATAGTTTAAATAATTATACACTAAACTTGTAGAAATTTTTACTACTGTGCAAGAATCTGTATTTAAGGAATGGATATGCCACATCTCAGAACACTGTCTCTCCTAGTGGGATCGCCTGAAGGCCAGATTCCAGCACAGTAGAGCTACGTATCTACCTTGAACAGTAACCTTGTATTGATGTGTGTCACCTGTCCTGTGGTCGTTAACCATCTTAACGTCCTTCTTAATAATCGATGTTTGCTCAGTAATAAACGTTTATGATGCACAATTTTGTTGAGCATGGATCCATGACAAACAATAACACTACCAAGCATTTATTAAGTGCCTTGTACGTACGAGGTGCTTCCTGTGCATCAGCTCTGGTCCTGTCATTCCCTGAGTTGTATATGATTCGTATTTATTTATATACTTATATGTGATTTATTTATATATTTATTTATGATTTATATATCAGACTCAGAAATGTTCAGTTACTTTATGTCTTTAGTTGAATTTCAGCGACTAAAGGCCTGTCAGATGCAAAGGTCCAGGTTCTTAAATCTCACACATTGTCTCTGCTCTGGAAGAAGGAATTCCTCTGAGACGAGCTCAGGAAGCTCAGTAGTCTGCTGACTTCTTTAATCTAGATATAAAGTGAGCATTTTGGTAGTTGGCCACGACAACTTTTCAGTTAAGAGACCTTTCTGAGTTCCGGCCTGACGAAAATGATGACTTGGATATATATGGCTGACAGAACCTTAGGAAAATTTTTTGGTTTTAGGTTTCCTGACGAGACAATACAGAAACTAGAGCATAAGAAAACTCCAGTCTAAGTCCCAAATGGACATCCTGAACAAGCTTATTTAAGCTAAAAAGAAGAGTTCTACCCCAGAACAACACTTTGTAATTTCCTAGTAAATTCAGCCTCCCAGGATTCGCAGAACATTATCAGGAGAAAGATAAATTTAACTTGCTGCTGATTGTTTTGCCCTTTATTTGTTGAGTGTTAGCTCTTGGACCCCTGTCTCCTCCTTGAGAGATTTTGGGACTTCAGTGTCAAAAGAATTTTAACATATTAGTTAATAGTGGGTCAATTTACTTGGGTTCAAATCCCAGCTCTGACACTTAATCGTTTGATGCTTCAGTTCTGTCATCTATAAAAAGGAAATAAAAATAAATGAGTGACCACTTCATATCCATTAGATGGCTACTATAGGAAAAAAAAAAAACACAACCCAGAAAATAAAATGAGTGTTGGCAGAGAAATTGGAACTTTTGTGCATGTAAAATGAGACAGCTACTAGTGGAAAACAGTATAATAGTAACTCAAAAAATTAAGGTTTTTTGGGGTTTATACACAAAAGAACTGAAAGCAGGGCCTCAAAGAGGTATGTAAACATCCGTGTTCATAGCAGAACTATTCACAATAGCTAAGAGGTGGAAGAGACACAAATATCCTTGAACAGATGAATGAATAAGCAAAACATAGCATATACATACAATGAAATATTATTCACCTTTTAAAAAGAAGGAAATTCTCGGGCTTCCCTGGTGGCGCAGTGGTTGAGAGTCTGCCTGCCGATGCAGGGGACACGGGTTCGTGCCCCGGTCCGGGAAGATCCCACATGCCGCGGAGCGGCTGGGCCCGTGAGCCATGGCCGCTGAGCCTGCGCGTCCGGAGCCTGTGCTCTGTAACGGGAGAGGCCACAACAGTGAGAGGCCCGCGTACCGCAAAAAAAAAAAAAAAAAAAAGAAGGAAATTCTGATATATGCTACAGTATGCATGAACCTTGAGGATATTATGCTAAGTGAAATAAGCCAGTCACAAAAGGACAAATACTGTGTGATTTCACTTATATAAAGTACTTAGAGTAGTCACAATCATAGAGACAGAAATAGAATGGTGGTTGCCAGGGGCTGGGGGGAAGGGGACAATGAAGAGTTGTTATTTAATGGGAATAGTGTTTCAGTTTTATAAAATGAAAAGAGTTCTGGAGATGAATGGTGATGATGGGGGTAATTATGAAAGATCTGTATCTTGTTACTTGATCAGTAAGTCAGCTGATAAGTAGGTAGAGCCTACATATCTACTAGAGGAAAGTCCAAGACAAAAGGGATGCATGTGACCATCCTGTGGCGCTGTTAACTGATAAGGAAATGCCAGGTAGCAGTCTGTGAAGTGCTTCCTCCTGAAGCCATTATGATTATTACAGACCTTCAGTATCAAGGTAGAGAGCTGAGAATAGTCCTCAGATTCCAGTTGGAGCCACCCTAACCCTCTTGTGCTATTTTATGATTAAATATTTATGGGAAATGCATTACGCCAGACAGACTTTAAAATCAACTGTGTAGGAATTTGAGACAATTACTGTATGACTTACCTATTGCTTGTAACAAATTATCCCCAAACTTGGCAGTTTAAAACAACAAATATTTATTCTCTTACAGTTTCTGAGGAGCTGGAATCAAGGCAGCATAGAGGGGTAGTTCTGGCCGAGGATCTTTTTTAAGGTTGCAGTCAAGATGCTAGCAGGGGATATAGTCATTCTGAAGCTCAGCTACGTGAAAGGATTTACTTGCAAGCTTACTCATGTGGCTAAGGGTAGGAGGCTTCAATTCCTTGCCATGCAGGCCTTCCCATAGGGTTGCTCATGACATGGCAACTCACAGCCAGAGTAGGTGATATGAGAGTGATCAAGTCAGAAGCAACAGTATCTTTTATAACCTGATCTTGGAAGTGACGTACCACTGTTTCTGCCATATACTGCGTGTCACACAGACCAACCTTGGTACAGTGTGGAAGGGAACTATTACAAGGCTGTGACTACTAGGAGGTGGGATCATTGGGGACGGTTTTGTCCATTCAGGCTGCTACAGCAGAATACGATAGACTTGATGGCTTATAAACAACAGCAATTTATTTCTCACAGTTCTGGAGGCTGGGAAGTCCCAAGATCAAGGTGCCAGCTCTGTTGGGCTCTGGTGAAGGCCCACTTCCTCATTCATGGATGGCCGTCTTTTTGCAGCAACCTCACATGGCTGCAGGGGTGAGGGATCTGAGTCTCATTTACAAGGGCATTAATCCCATTTATGAGGACTCCCACCTACATGACCTAATCACCTCACAAATGCCCCACCTCCAAAGGCCATCACATTGGGGATTAGGATTGAGGTAGGTGTGGGAGGGATACAAACATTCAGTCCAAAGCAGGGACCATCCTAGAAGCTGGCTGCTACAACTACATTGCTCAAACAAAATGTATTCTTACTTCAGAACCTATCATAGAAAATGAAGTGAACTTAGTCTAGGAGACTTTTAGCTACAAAAAGGGGCAGAATTGCCCACTGGCTAAGAGAGCAGCCTCTAGAAATAGACTCTCTGGGTTCAGATTCTTGCTTTGCCACTTACTGCGTGAACACTGAGACAAATTATTTCTCTGTTCCTCAATTTCTTCATCTGTGGAAAAGGGTAATAAAAGCATTCTCTATCATGATATGTCTGGTTGGACACAAGAGCATTTTCCACCTTATAGGAATACAAGGGAAGCTACCCTTGAAGGAGAAGTGGGTTTCAATTAAGTCAGGAGATAGGTGATTCGATGGTTTGGTTAAGAATTTGCTTACCATGGAATGAAATCTCTAGAAACCTTAGTGGAATCTTTCATTGAATCTTTGCTGTATGCTAGGACTCTGCATTTATTATCTCAAGACCAACCTTTGAGAAGGATACAATGATCATCTATCAGTTTTAAAGATGTGGATACATTGAATCTGTCCAAGATGCAACCATTTTTTGATTACAATAGTGAACTAAACCACTAGGTGCAGTTGCCCCTTGCGTTTATAACCATGGCCAAGGATAAGAATGTGAGGGAGGGGTTCCCTGGTGCAGATTGAGTCCCACTCCCCATGTGGAGTCAGGTCTAGACCATGGTTTGCAAGCCAAGTCTGTGTGGCACAGATACCAAGGCATTAGGCCACTCTGCTTCTTCACCCATGGGGGAAGGAAAAGAGATGTCTTCTCAGGTGGGGCAAGGAGAGGGGGTCCGCAAGAAGGGGTGAGCGTTAGCTTAGAAGGGTTTCGTTTAACGGATTGATTGATTTTTTAAAAAGTAACTTTTATTTTGCCACTGGTTTGTCCCTTTAATTAAATAGATTGAACCCTACTGTTTTTGGTGGGCTATGAAGAGGACTCACTGCACTGCATTAAACCCCTCAGGGGGCCTGGCAGCCTGAGTGCCATGTAATGCTTCATGTCAGCTCCTTCTCATTTGGTCATCTCTAAGGGGCCAACTTTCTACTACATGCTAGTATCCTCAAAGTACCAAGAAGAGTGCTAAGCAGGTACACCTGCTGATTGATTTTTTTTTTTTTTTTTTTTTTTTTTTTTTGCGGTACGCGGGCCTCTCACTGTTGTGGCCTCTTCCATTGCGGAGCACAGGCTCCGGACGCGCAGGCTCAGCGGCCGTGGCTCACGGGTCCAGCCACTCCGCGGCATGTGGGATCCTCCCGGACCGGGGCACGAGCCCGTGTCCCCTGCATCGGCAGGCGGACTCTCAACCACTGCGCCACCAGGGAAGCCCTGATTGATTTTTAAACCTAATGAAAGCTGAAATGTGCCCTTTTATTCATTTATTCAATAGATATTTAATGGAAATACAAACTGAATGATTTGTCCTTGTCTATAGGATGCTTTTAAGTGTGCAGGCCAGAATCTCACTTTTGTTTTTTCACTGCTTTAAAAGCTGATCTAGGGGCTTCCCTGGTGGCGCAGTGGTTGAGAATCCGCCCGCCGATGCAGGGGACAGGGGTTCGTGCCCCGGTACGGGAAGATCCCACGTGCCGCGGAGCGGCTGGGCCCGTGAGCCATGGCCACGGAGTCTGTGCGTCCGGAGCCTGTGCTCCGCAACGGGAGAGGCCACAACAGTGAGAGGCCCGTGTACCCACCCCCCCAAAAAAAAAAAGCTGATCTAATACTTTAGTCAAATAATGCTTTTGGGCTCTCACTGTGTGCAGCTAATACGCTCTTCAGCAGTACTGTTCCATTAAAGTTCAAGGTGTTTGTTCTTCTTAAACTACTGCACTAACACTGTTAACTACTCCCCAGGTTCAGTGCCATCTATAAATTTAACGTATTTGTTGAAAGACTCTTATTTGAGATCATTAATGATAAAATGCCAGCCCTATGCTTCTCCAAATCACCTAGCATTCTTCCAGTTCCTGTAAAATTAATTAGTACCTTTAATTTACTACCCTTGGGCCAATTTTATTCAACTGTGACTTTAGGAAAGGATTGCATTCCCATTGTAACTGGAGACAAAGGCATTTGTGGTCAGGACATAATCCTGAACCCTGGAACCTGTAAATGTTACCTTATATGGGAAAAGGGTCTTTGCAGATGTGATTAAGGATCTTGAGGTGGGGAGATTATCCTGGATTATCCAGAGGAGCCCTGGATAATCACAAATGTCCTTATAAGAGAGAGGAAGAGGGAGGTTTGACATAGGCAGAAGAGAAGATGGTGTGATCAGAGGCAGAGACTGGAGTGATGCAGCCACAAACCAAGGAATGCTGGCAGCTCCCAGGAGCTGGAAGAAACAAGAACATTCTCCCCTCCTTAATTTCAGCACAAACTGATTTTGGACTTCTGGTCTCCAAAACTGTGAGAGGATAAATTTCTGTTGTTTAAAGGTACCAAGTCTGTGGTCATTTGTTACAGCTGCCACAGGAAACTAATATTGAATACATTACTTTTCACAGCTCGCTCAGAGCACATGTGAGAGTACTTGAGAAACAAATGCTGGAAAGACTTTTGAGTGGGTTGCATTTTAATGAAATAGTTCAGACTTACAAAAATCTATAACTAATAATATAATAGACACTGTGGAACTTACTACCTGGCCTAAAAAACAAAACTTTCAAGTACATTTGAGTTCACCCAGGCACCCTTCCCCCACCATGCTCCTCTAGCTCCACCTCTGAGGTAAGCCACCTTCCTGAATTTAGTTGTCATTGCTCCAGTATGTATCTTTAAACTTTTGCTACATTGTATCCCTAAGATATATTAAATTGTTTTAAAATTTTATAAAAATGTTGATATTCTATCCATCTGATATATATATTCTTTTGCAATTTTCTTTTTTGTTAACTATCTGAGCTATTTCCTTGAGTGCTTTCTACATGTAAAGTACCATATTGGGCATTGTGGATGATACTAGACAAATCAGACAGGAAGATTTTGCACCAACATTATCCTGTTAAAAGAGCTACAAATGTAATCTCTTACAGTATTTTCCCATTGTTTTAAAGGGAGGTTCCTACTCAGTAATGTCAACCCAAAAAACGCAGAAGGCTGCAAATAAGAAAAGAGTGTATTTGAGGTCTTAAGAATTGCAATTCTGGAGACACACATTTGGGTAAAACCAAAAGAGTGTTCTGGGGAAGAGAAAGTGTCAGGGGCTTATAAAGGCAAAAGCCATGAGGCTCTACTCTGATAGAAGAAAGGAAATATTTGTCCTTAAGGGATGGCTGTCACAAGTTGCTTTAGGGTAAGGGTGCAGTAAATATCTTGAGTTTCTGAACATTGGGCAGATGTTCTGGATGTCTGTGTTAAGACAATAAGTGGTCAAAAGGTCAGTTTCCTTCTGGGCTGAGATGTGCATAAGTCACATTTCCTCAGGGGCCTTCCAGCTGCATTTTATTTATTTATTTATTTTTAGGCCGAACCACGTGACTTGCAGGATTTTAGTTCCCCGACCAGGGATCAAACCTGGGCCCCTGGTAGTGGAAGTGTGGAGTCCTAACCACTGGACAGCCAAGGAATTCCCCTGGCAGCATTTTAGAGAAGTCTCTTAGCAATACTGACTCCATTTTGATTTTTCTTTCACAGTATCTACCATCTAATACCTAAATATGTGACTATAGCTTTGAATTAATAGCATGCCTGTCTCTCTTGTTACGCTGTGGTTTATTTTAAGCATATGATTCTCCCAGGGCATTTTAAAAACATTGTTTTATTATTTTGAGAAATCTTTTAATTGGCAACAATAGGAATGATTGTTTTCTATATTTTACTCCTAACACCTGTAAATCAACACAAGTCCTACTTACCTTTACAAGATTTTCAAGGTAAATATGATATTTCTCAAAATTAAGAATTGTTTACAACTTAATCACTCAGAAAAACACAAAACTAATACATTCAAATCAATGTTAAATTTTATGTGACACTGATGTTTTGGCAAACTTGGTCACTATTCACAGTGTGAATAGGATGCCCTTAGCAACAGCATGCATTTCTTTGACTTTGCTTGCCTCTCCCACCAGTTTTCTCTACTCAAGATTGTAAACTTTCATCTGCATGGTGCTGTGTGAAGTCATTTGACTTGACAGATGCTCAGATGGGCCTGACTACGCACAAGTTTCCATGTATTAAGACTGTTGCTATTCATTTGTCATTAATGTAAGGAAATTGATGTTGAAATATTTGGTAGTTTCTTGATCTTAAACAAATGTAAATATAGGGAACTGATATCTATTTCATTAGTCAATTAAATAGTGGTCATCCAGACAACTCAGAATATGCTATGTTATGTTTTATATTCAGAATGTATTCAGAATATTAAAAAAACCTTAAGATCATCATCAAAATGAAGATGCTGGGAACATATAAGTTCCAGTAAAAATACACATTGTATATACAGTTATTAGCAAAGGGACACATAATTCTGAAGTGTAAAAAAAAATTCTAATAAGAAGTAATATTGAAATTTTTTCTAAAATTGTAAACGCTTCTGTAGTGTGCCTCAAAATATATGACATGAATTCAACTTTGCTTGTTAACACATGTCTCAAGACACATCTGACAAAAGTGAAGCTAGGACAAAAAGGAGTGGGGGGAGCATAGCCGTAAGGTAGACGTCTAGGATTGTGCCTGAAAAATGTCTTTGTTGCTGTTGTGTAGCGTATAAATATAATTTGAAATAGAAAGTGATATGTGATACAAGTCTTTTTTTTTAAGTGCTAAGGCCTGTTAATTGGGGTATAACGGAGGGTTTTTTTTAAATGTTTATTTATTTATTTGGTTGCACCAGGTCTTAGTTGTAGCACGTGGGCTCCTTAGTTTCAGCTCACAGGCTCTAGTTTCCTGACCAGATATTGAACCCAGGCCCCTTGCACTGGGAGTGCAGAGTCTTAACCACTGCGCCACCAGGGAAGTCCCATAATGGAGATTTCTTAAAATTCTTCTTGTAATTGTATCACTTTAGGAGTGGAGAAAGGTAAGCAAAACATTGGCTTATAACAGAATGTTACTTTGTCTTGGAAAAGAAGTAGGAAACATTGTAAATATATTTAACTCAGATGTTTCATATGTTTTGATTTAAAATTTTTCCTTATTAGAATTTTTCAATTACAAAAGAAATAAATGCTCACTGTAATGCGTGAAAGGAAACAAAAGAAGTTGTAGAAAGATAATGTTAATCTGGCCTGCCCTTGCCCTGCTGTCCCATCACCCCAAGATATAAACCTAAATAGTCTGGTTCGTATACTATCATGTATTTTCCTACTCTCATATACACATATACATTTATACATATATATGTTCATATGTAGTGATCCCACTATGCATATTACTTTACCACTTGCCTTTTTTATTTTTAAAATTTATTTTATTGAAGTATAGTTGATTTACAATGTTGTGTTAATTTCTGATGTATACAACTTGCCTTTTTAAATTTAATGTATCATAGACCTCCCAACATATAGAGCTCTAATTCATTTGTTATTGCTGCATAATATAGTGTGGATGTACTATAATTTGTTCAACCTTTTCCTTTGTGATGTACACGTACGTTTCCACTTTCCTTTTTTTATACAAACAATGTTGCAATGAACATCGTTGCACATATATCCTTAGATAGGAGCGCTTTTATTTTGACAGCACCGTATGTTTCTGCCCACACTCTTTGAGAGCGTCCTCTCCCTAAGTCCTCAGTATCAGTGGATGCAGAGGCCAATTTCCTGCGAAGCGATGAAGTTTCACTTTCAGGGTCCTTTACTTGAACATATATCTCTTTCCCCCCAAACCCTTACCTCCCAAGGTCCAGGGAGAAGCCTTAGCAATTTGCTCACAGGGTCATGTATAATATTTTTGTAATATTTGAAAAAGTCATTTTATTGGCAAAAAGTTAAGATAATTGTGCCTTTCTGCTCCACTCACGCTTCCCCTTGGGTTGGATGACCTTAGAGTGTCTGCAGGCATTTTTTTTTTTTTTTTTTTGCGGTACGCGGGCCTCTCACTGTTGTGGCCTCTCCCGTTACAGAGCACAGGCTCCGGATGCGCAGGTTCAGTGGCCATGGCTCACGGGCCTAGCCGCTCGGCGGCATGTGGGATCTTCCCGGACCGGGGCACGAACCCGCGTCCCCTGCATCGGCAGGCGGACTCTCAACCACTGTGCCACCAGGGAAGCCCTGCAGGCATTTTTGAAAGTTGAGTTGTGGGTGCATCTATTTGAGTTTAGCGGGATGTATTTATGAGGTAAGCCACATATCTTATGCCTGCTAATGTAGCAGACTGGATCTTAGCACATTACCAACAACAAATGTGAAGCTGAAAGAAATATTTTAAACTATCAATAATAAAAAAGCAGATTTTGGGGGGGAGGGATAAATTAGGAGTTTGGGATTAAAATATACACATTACTATATATAAAATAGATAAACAACAAGGACCTACTATATAGCACAGGGAACTATATTCAATATCTTATAATAACCTATAATGGAAAAGAATCTGAAAAAGAATATATATATATAACTGAATTATTTTGCTGTATACCTGAAACTAACACAACATTGTAAATCAACTATACTTCAATTAAAAAAAATTTTTAAGCAAATTTCAATCAACCATTCTAGAAGACTTCATTATCTTCCTACTCTCTCTATAGAAAATATTATAAAATATTATAGAAGAAGGTCTTAAAGAACTTGCATCCAGGGCTTCCCTGGTGGTGCAGTGGTTGCGAGTCCGCCTGCCGATGCAGGGGACACGGGTTCGGGCCCTGGTCTGGGAAGATCTCACATGCTGTGGAGCGGATAGGCCCGTGAGCCGTGGCCGCTGAGCCTGTGTGTCCGGAGCCTGTGCTCTGCAACGGGAGAGGCCACAACAGTGAGAGGCCCGCGTACCACAAAAAAAAAACAAAAAAAAAAACTTGCATCCAACGACTATGGAAAATAATATTGTAGAGGTTTGTCGGGCAGAAAATAAATAATTAAAAATTTTTTTGTGAGGCTTGGGATATTTACCAGTTTTATAAAACTTATAATTGTGGTGTTTTACATTATCATCCTAAATAAATATTCACCTTTGTACAAAATTTTGTATTTGAAATTTTGAATTCTTTTTCTTGAAAAGGGCCCCCTAAATTGTTTAAATTTCAGGCCATGTAAAACATGATCTTCACCTGATTATAATTTATTGATCTTCAAATGTTTGCCAATAGGTTGAGCAAAGACTGCATCTTTTTGCTTTTGTTCACATTTCATAGATCTCTAGTGAGATTGAACATATTTTATACTACATTGGCCATTTGTATTTCCTCTTCTTTGATTTGACTATTCATGTCCTTTTGTCCATTTTTTGATTGATTGTGTCATTAATATGTAGGAGCTCTATGTATAAAGGATTTATCAACACCTAGAGGGTCATTTGCATTCTAAATAATTTTCTCTGGATTATCATTTGTCTTTTTTTGGTAACAGTTTTATTGAGATCTAATTCACATGCTATAAAATTCATGCCTTTATTTGTTTGTTTTTAAAAAATATTTTCCAGCTTTATTGAGATATAATTGACAGATAAAAATTATATATATTTAAGGTGTACAATCAACTAATTAACATATCCATCAATTCATTTACTTAAAGTGTACAATTCAATGATTTTTACCATATTCACAGAGTTGTGCGACCATCTTCACAATCAACTTTAAAATACTTCATGACCCCTAAAAGAAATCCTGTATCCTTTATTTATCACTCCCAATTCCCCATCACAATTTGCTTTTGATATATAGTATTTTTAATATCAAATTTCCTAAATTTTCTTATAGTCAAATATCTCTATCTTCTCTTTTACAACTTTAGGTTTCCAGTTTCCAGTGTGGCTGAAGGTCTCCATTTTCTACAAGGTTATTTAAATATACTGCTAACATTTTATTTTTACATTTATATCTTTAAGTCATCTGGAATGTTTTACTTCTTAATCCTTTCCTAGCTACTAATTAAGTAGACCCCCACTTCTTGACTAGATTTCAGGACAAAATTACTGTACCTAATGAGAGAGAAGTTTCTCTTTCAACAGACTTGGGGGAGGTAAACCCTTGAGGGCCAGGCCCCAAGGGCAGGAACAAGGAGGAGGAGCATCCTTAAAAGGCAGGGTCCCAATCAGGCCACAAGTGGTTGCTGCAGGGCACATCATGCCTGCGCACAGGGTGCTTTTGATACCTGCCTTGACCACAGAGCTTTCTCTTTCAAATAAAGAGTTGAAAATGGGATCCTAAAAGCAATGGTCAAAAAAGGAGCCAAACTGCCCTTAGCAACAGGCTTCCAAAGACTACAGTATGAGAGGAGGGGGTGCCAGGGGAGGAGTAACAACAGTGAAGAAACCTGGCAAAGAGCACCTGGACCAGGTGATCAAAGTTAACACCATCAGTGACAAGTCATGTTGATACTATGTAGCCTTGATATGATATGATGAGAAGGGCACTTTACCTCTGTGATCTTCCTCCCCCAAACCCATAACCCCAGTGTGACCATGAGAAAAATACCAGACAAACCCAAATGAAGGGCATTCTATAAAATGCCCGATCAATACTTTTCAAACCTTTCAAGGTCATTGTATATAAGGAAAGTCTGAGAAACTGCCACAAAATAGTGGAGGCTGAGAGATATGACTATAAAATGTATTGTGGGTATTCTGGATGGGATTCTGTAACAGAAAAAGAACACCAGGAGAAAACTAGTGAAATACAATAAAGCGTACAGTTAATAGTAATGTACCAATGTTGAACTCCTTAGTTGTGACAAAAGTACCGTAATGATATAAGATGTTAACAAAAGGAGACTTTGGGTAAGGGGTATGTGAGAATTCTCTGTACTATGTTTGCAACTTTTCCATAAATCTAAAAAGTATTCTAAAATAAAAAGTTTAAATTAAAGTGGAGGGGGAAATATTTTTGCTAGCCACATCCTTCCTGTGGGAGTATATCTAAGGCCAAGAAAGCATCCTGCCTTCAGCAACAGAGTTGGTATCTCTAGCGCTTAATTTGAACAAATTATGTGTGTGGGTCAGAAAGGAATTTTTCAGAAGTCATTTCCCTGTCCAAATTCCCACAGTCAGCCGAGAGAAGCCTTCTAGAACAGTCGATTCTGGATGTCCTGGCCACACTCCATGCATCCCATCCCAGAAAGCACATGGTTTACAGTGACAACAGGCCCCCTGAACCCTAACCCCCAAGATGCTGCTCAGGATCATTTGTAAGGGAGTAGTGACATGATTTAGTTTCTGGTATCTCCTTAAGTTTCCTGATCCCTGGCCATGTACCCGGGTACCAGCACTCCAGGGGGTTCTGGGCAGTAGTGTTGCTGATGGATGGACTGAAGTCAGCAAAGCAGACCTTAATTCTGAGGCTGTACTGAAATCCAGCAGTCAAGGTGAGGCTAGAACTCTGCTCTCATTTGTGTTAAATTACTTGTATCATCAATAACCTCCAAAGATCCTACCCTGAGTGACTAAATGTGTGGCTTTTCCTAGAGGGCACTTAGGTCTGCCTTGATAACAAGAAGCTGTTGAATGAGTTAATTTGGAAGACTTGACAAGGTTGTGAACGTGGAGGAGCCAAGATACCCCATCTGCACTAGAAACTGGGAGCTGAACAAACCCCATTCTACTGTAGGACAGGGTGGTTTAAGAAGTCTCACAGAGGACTGGGTTCGATTTTGGAGAAAATGAACGTTCCTACAGATAAGACTTCTAGAAGCATCCATGTATGGGCCCCAGCTCAAAGTCTGCCATTCCAGCAAGCCGAGAGAATCAGATTAATGGCTGTGTGGTGAGTGCAGCTTCAGGCATCTCCCGTTTTCTTCATGAGTGTGGGAATGGTGTTCTGCCAGCCACATCGCAGGAAGACCCGAGCTGCTGTGCCAATCACAGAATCCTGAAACGCCAGCACAATGAAGGGCCTTATCTAGCTGGGGTGGGCAGAAGCCCTGTCTTTAGCAAATCACCTCACCTACACCTGTAATCTGGGTACTGAGTAGAACTTTCTTGCTGTGCCCCCAGCACCATCTTGCTACCCTGCCCACCAGTTATACAGAAAGGCAAGGCCTCGTGCCTGTGTGGTCTCACTACCTCTGTATAATAAGGATGAGTCTGTGGGCCTGTATGATCATTTATCACCCCATTTACAAAGCACAGGAGGGGCTGGGCAGAGCAGGGCTGCCCGGAGCTACCACAGTGGCAAGGATCTGGAAAGAGCTGATGGAATTCAGAGGACTTGGGAAGGCTCAGGAACTCTGCTCCTCTTGGGTTTTAGAGTTTTCCAGCATCTTTAGAGAGTAATGTTTCTCCACCCTTTTTTTCTTCTTTCCCAATATTGCTGCTCCTACGTGGGAAAGGTTAATTAGGTTTAAATTTTCCCTAACAAGAAAAATTAAATACTAAGGAATCAGATTTTGTTGGGTGGGGCTGAACTTTGCAGACAGCCACTGTAATATCTAAGACCCTTTTGCTCCCCTCACCTCCACCCCAAGTACCAGTTTTCACCTTGCCCCTTCTGAGAATGCACGTTATTGAAGGATGCTGCCACTGCTGGGAACATTGCTTCCCACAGAGGGGCACTCTCTTCTTAGACTTTCTTTTGCCTGCTTGTATTCCTCCTCTTCTGAATCCCTAAGGATGAGTCCAGCTGCATGTTAACGGAGGTCCCCATTAAAGTGCCTGAGACCATAGGGATGTGTATTTTTTATTTAAGAAGTCTGGAGTCAGGTGCAGTGGCTCAATGACGCCATCAGTGACATGGTCACGTTCCATTTATGCGCGCAGCTGTACTCAGGGAGTTGGGAATGTCTCGCTTGTGGCCACAAGATGGCTGTAGCAGCTCCAGGCATCAGGGCTTCGCAAGGCTGCATTTGAAGGGAGAGGGAGGAAGAGAGACGGGACAACTGGCAGTCACGAGGGGCAAAGGAGTGGTGGCAGCTAACAGTTGCTCACACATCTTTCTCTCCCTCTTGATTATTGCCTCACTTCTTTACCTTTTGGCTTCCCCCAGACCAGCGCTCCCCAAACCCACACGGCATCCAAGTGGGAGGGAGCACAAGCCTCAGAACTGACTGGCCGACCTCGAGCAAGTTACTTAACACAGCTGGGCCTCAGCTTCCTCACTGTGAAGTGAGGGTCGCAGACTAGACACCTTATGTAGTAAACTTCTTACCGAAGTATCACATAAAGGCTCACAGATCAGAAAGGTACTGCTTGCTGAAGTTTTACAAAGAACCAGCCCCACATTAAGAAACAGGATATTATCAGTACCCCAGAAACGCCCACAAAGGTAACATTAGTCAACTTTTAGCTCAATACATTCGTTTTGCCTGTTTTTGAATTTTATACAAATGGAATCAGCGGGAGACATTCTTTTGTCGTATCTAGCTTTTTTCACTCAACACTATATTTGTGTAATTCATTCACCACGTTTTTATTTATTTATTTATTTTTATTTATTTATTTATTTATTTTGGCGGCAACACGCAGCTTGTGGGATCTCAGTTCCCCAACCAGGGAATGAACCCGGGCCACAGCCGTGAACACCCGGAATCCTAACCACTGGACCACCAGGGAACTTCCCAGCATGTTGTTTCTTCATTCTTCTTGCGGTATAATGTTCTATTGTGTGACTACACCACTGTTGACAGTCATGTGAGTTTTTTCTAGTTTTGGTTACTATAAATCTCTGCTGCTGTGGAGATTTTTTTTTTTTAATTTATTTCATTTACTTTTGGCTGTGTTGGGTCTTCGTTGCTGCACGCAGGCTTTCTCTAGTCTTGGTGAGTAGGGGCTACTCTTCGTTGCAGTGCGCGGGCTTATCGCGGTGGCTTCTCTTGTTGCAGAGCATGGGCTCTAGGCACACGGGCTTCAGTAGTTGTGGCACATGGGCCCAGTAGTTGTGGCTCGCGGGCTCTAGAGCACAGGCTCAGTAGGTGTGGCTCCCGGGCTTAGTTGCTCTGCGGCATATGGGATCTTCCTGGACCAGGGCTCCAACCCGGTGTCCCCTGCATTGGCAGGCAGATTCTTAACCACTGCGCCACCAGGGAAGCCCGCTGTGGAGATTCTTGAATCCATCTTTTGATGAATATACACATGCATTTCTGTTGTGTTCTGGGAGTGGGAGCTGTTAGGTCATATGATGTCTGAATGTTCATCTTCTAGATGCCTTTAAAGATCATTCCTAGTGATGGAACCAGACACGCTCATGGGGCACACAGCCAATAAACAGGCTTTCCATCCTATCCAAAGATTCACTAATAAGACTCAGTGCCAAGGCTTCCAGTACTTGTGAGCTCAGTACCTTCTCCAGCCCAACCTCTGTAATGGATAGTGACCATAAAGGAGTATACACACAGCCACACACTCCAGAGCCGGCTTGTGAAGAATGCCAGGTTGACAGGTAGCCCTCTGTGCTGGCAGTAAATTATATTTCTGTGGCCAGGTGAGGCCCAGCTCCTAGGAGCCTGCAGGGCCAGCCAAAGAAGTTTGGGGGGCTTTGGAAAATATCTACTCCACTGTGAGGCTCTTGACAGCCAGACCTATGACATGAATCTGTCAACAGATAATTTAGTTCATCTGAGATCTTCTCCCAAATTTTAAGCACCTGGTAACTGCTCAATAAAAATAACACTAAAAGTTTAGGGTAAAAGGACCCAGTAATAGAATTTTGTAAGAGAAATCTGCCTATCTAAGCAACTTTTCAGAAAACAGGAAAATTTTCCAAAGTAAGAACTTAAAAGTGCTATTGACAATAAGGGGCATGTCAATTTACAATTTAGAGAAATGGGTGGAGCTATGAGAACATTTTTTTTTTAAGGTTTGTTTAGTCCTTTTTTTTTTAACATTTTTATTGCAGTATAATTGCTTTACAATGGTGTGTTAGTTTCTGCTTTATAACAAAGTGCATCAGTTATACATATACATATATCCCCATATCTCCTCCTCCTTTCGTCTCCCTCCCACCCTCCCTATCCCACCCTTCTAGCTGGTCACAAAGCACCGAGCTGATCTTGTGCTATACGATTGCTTCCCACTAGCTATCTATTTTACATTTGGTAGTGTATATATGTTCATATATACACTACCACTCTCTCACTTTGTCCCAGCTTACCCTTCCCCCTCCCCATGTCCTCAAGTCCCTTGTCTAGTAGGTCTATGTCTTTATTCCTGTCTTGCCCCTAGGTTCTTCATTTTTTTTTTTTTTAGATTCTATATATATGTGTTAGCATACGGTATTTGTTTTTCTCTTTCTGAC
>NC_041222.1:12423069-12442088 GCF_002837175.3 Physeter macrocephalus | reverse complement strand
TTGATATTGAGCTGCATGAGCTGCTTGTAAATTTTGGAGATTAATCCTTTGTTAGTTGCTTCATTTGCAAATATTTTCTCCCATTCTGAGGGTTGTCTTTTTGTCTTCTTTATGGTTTCCTTTGCTGTGCAAAAGCTTTGAAGTTTCATTTGGTCCCATTTGTTTATTTTTGTTTTTATTTCCATTTCTCTAGGAGCTGGGTCAAAATGAATCTTGCTGTGATTTATGTTGTAGAGTGGAGAACAGTATTTCTTACAGTCTGTAGACCAGAATCATCATGAGCATCAGCTAGGACGTTGTTTAAGAAACGGCAGATTCCAGATTCCCATCCCTGAATCAGAATCTCTCTTAGGTGGGCCTAGAAATTTGCATTTTTTTCTTTTTCTTTTTTTTTTTTTTTTTTTGCGGTATGCGGGCCTCTCACTGCTGTGGCCTCTCCCGTGGTGCAGCACAGGCACCAGATGCACAGACTCAGCGGCCATGGCTCACAGGCCCAGCCGCTCCATGGCATGTGGGATCCTCCTGGACCGGGGCACGAACCCGTGTCCCCTGCATCATCAGCAGGGGCACTCTCAACCACTGCGCCACCAGGGAAGCCCAGAAATTTGCATTTTAACAGCACACAGGTGGTTCTTAGGCACCGACTCCATGATCTGTATTGCATTCCCCGCCTTAGAGGGTCTCTATGCTTTCAGCGGAGGAGCTTCTACATGGAAAGGTAAAACGATCCTATCACTTACCCACAAGCCTCTCTGCCGGTTCTGGGGCAAATTCTCATTTCTTGTTTGCAAAACTCCTCAGATACTGGCCTCAAGTGGAACTGCTGGCTTTTGCTTTTTCCTGGAACATCACTGGCTGAATTAAACTGTGCACACAATTTTGCCTCTGTTGGCGATAGTGCCGTCTCAGTTGCCCCTCTTGTTTGAGGCAGCCCTCTGTGGCCATCTACATGTCACTCTGAATGCTCTTTGAAAACCTCCTTTGTCCTCATCAGCCGTCCACTTCAGAAGTGGTGGTGTTATTTTGAGGCAGGGTTTGGGATGCCACATAAAATAAAGCTATGATTGTATTAAAAACCAGAAGAGGATAAGCAGCTAACACAAACATGAATAAGGCCTAGACACATGCTGTACCAGGAGAGAGAAAGAAAGAATGCTTCGTTGTGACTCTGCTTTGTTTTTAAGGTCTGGGTCTCATGTAAAGCCCTGATAGACTCGCTATGAGTTTTTGGGATTCTGGCTTGGCATACTTACTGAATTCTGGGGCCCAAGGCCCTGTCTTCTGAAAGGTTCCAGCCTAAATGCCTAAGGTTCCTTGTGGACAGGAATGGGGGGTTGGGAGGTGGGGGAAGGGCCCATGCTGTGTTCCTGGGTTCTGGTGGCATCTCCCCGTACCCCATGTACACACATCCAGTGCATTTTCCTCAGAGCTGAGCCCTAGAAACCCAAGCTGCCCTCCATATATTCCAATAAACACTACAACCTTTTGCTCTGATACAGAAACTTCACGTTTCCTCCTCACCACCAGGTTGCCTTGAAAACTTTTAGTAAAAGCACAGTCACATAGTCTGGGACACTTGCTCTGTTTCAGTGACAATTTCCCACCACAAGGAACACTGAAATACAACAGGAAATGGTGAATATGAATAGGCAGTCCTGGGCTAAATTTGACTGGTGGAAACTTTATCCCAAAATGTTTTCCATAGAAATTCACTTTCTTTAGTTTTGATGACTACCCACTGGATCATTGTGGCCACATGCCATTGACCAACAAGGAAACTGGAAAATAAACTGTTTCATATGGCCTTTCAGGAACTCTGTTTTGTTTTTGTTTTTTAAACGGTGGGAGCATAGAAAAATGATACTCTGACCCAAAGTGAGCAAATAGAGGAGTTTGGAGAGAGCATGTTTATTTATGAAAACTTTATGATTATCATTTCGTAAGAATAGTAGAGAAAGCATGAGAGAGAGGGAAAGGAAGGGAATTAACATTCAGGGAGCATCTATTCCATGGCAGCATTTGGCTGGGAATATTACATACCGAAGGCTGTTTCGTTCTCACAACCACCAAGTAAGGTAAATATTATTACCTGCTCTCTGTCCTTCTTTTTGGGTCAGGAAGCAGGTTTGTTTAGGTTAGGTAACTTGCTCATGATCACCCACTTATAGTTAGCAATCAGGAATTCAGATGTGGCTCTCTTTTCACTCTCCCCTGGCATCTTGAGGAGAAAGCTGTGTGGAGTCTTAATAAAATGAGATCTCAATTGTGGGAAGGTGGCCTGGCTGTTAAAATAAACAACATCATTCAATTAAAAAAATACCTATGTTATACATCTATAGAACACTCATTTCTAGTTATATTCATGCTATTTTAATCAGAAGAACAGATAATAGGATCTGTTGTAGTTGTAAGCAGCCCTTGAATATAAAAGTTTTAATTTTACTCAACTCCAAGAGGACCGGACACTGGCATTCCTGTGAGGTAGATGCAGCATTTAAAAAATTGTTCCCAGTGTCCTCTGAGTTCTGTTTTCCCCAACCAGGGCAGACCCACGTGGGGGAGAGAAAAGATTTCTTGAGGACTGAGGCCGGATGACTTAGACCAGGGGAAATAAGGGAAGGTCTCTGAAGCTCAGTGAATTCCTGGATGATAATTTGGGTCAGCTTCAATCTCGGCATTCTCCCCCTGCTGAAGTATCACTTGTTTCTTTAGAAGAAAAGGGTGGTGGAGACCACAGTGATTCCCGACTTCAAGGTTAGTCAGGTAAAACTGGACGAACCTAAAGAGTTTGGGAACAGATAGGGAAAATGTGCTCCCTTACAGCGGGCCTCCTCCCCATTACTCTTCTAGTATCAACTTGTTCTTACATGGGCTGATGGCCTCTACTGACTTGGCCCTGAGCACAGAAGCTGTGTAGCCAGGTAAGGTGGAAAAAAGAGGTGAACTTCCACCCTCAAATAGCCAAGTAACGCCTTGACTATCTCCATTCTGCTAGCAAATAAAGCTCAGAATCCAGCCCAGCCAAAGACCTGGAAAGGAAGCAGAGAAGCATGAAAAACAAAAACGGGAACCTCACGATTCTTTCAAACGGCAGTTTGGTCAAGGTGTGAGTTAAAGAGTCATAGATCATGTGTAGCACTCCCTCTTTATTTACTGATGCTCACTCTTCTGAGGTTTAACCTTACATAAACCCGGTGAACTGCAGAAGCAAGATGGCATGGGATCGCAGCGTGCATTTGAAGAAACTCCACACTGCGTCTTTGAATTTCCTTCTAGGTTCCCCGCCTGATGTCTCTATCTCCTGGGAGCCTCATAACCTTTTACGCCATTCTTATAAAATGTGTCATAATTCCTCCTATCCTGGGTTATTTCAGAAGCCAGAAGATCCCAACTCACGTGCGTGTCCTAAAGCCCCCAGCCCCAAGCGTGGCTGCCCCTGGGCGCAGCAGTAAACGCGGGTGGAATGGAACAAGATCCTCCAACGTCTTTTTCCACCTCTGATTTCTGTTAAACATTAGCTCCGGGGTCTGCGCGCAGCCCCCAACAGGCCAGGAGGACTCTCGGTGGACAGCGGCGGAGGGCCCAGGGTGCACTTCCTGCGGGACGGCGGGAGAGGGCGGAGCTGCCCGCCTCCCCCCTCCTCCTTCCCCGCTCTCCCCGCCCCCTCCCCCTCTGGGGGCTGCGGGGCGCCGCGGGGGCGGGGCGGCGAGCGGGCTGGGCGGCGTGGCGGGGCGGGTTGGGCTCCCTGGCTAAGGTGCGAGCGGGTCCGCCGCGGGCTCCGGCGCGGAGCCGAGCAGTCTGGCCCAACCCAGCGCAGCCCGGCGCGGGCAGACGCGAGCCGGCGGGTCGCGGTGGCGGTGGCTCCCAGCCCGGCTGGTGCTGGGCCTCCGACCGAGCCGCGGCCGAGCGGGGCCTCGGCCCGGGCTCTGGGGGAGCCCGCGGCGGCGGGCTGCAGGAGGAAGCGGCGGCGGCGCGTCCCGAGCCGTGCGCGCCATGTCGGGCGGGCCCCCCAAGGCCCTGCCGTCCACTGGGCCCCACTCCCTGCGCGATATGCCGCACCCGCTGGCCGGCTCCAGCAGCGAGGAGGCCGTGGGCGGCGACAGCACGCCCAGCCCGGACCTGCTGACGGCTCGCAGCTTCGGCGACAAGGTGGGGCGCGCGGGGCTGGGGACTGGGAGGCTCGTTTCGCTCCCGAGCGGGATGAGGGATCTGGAGCCCCGCTGGGCACCGGGCCGCGCCCACCCTGGCGCCCCTTTCTGGGGGACAGGCGTGCGCTCGCCCCAGAGCCTTGGGAAAAAGCGTCTCTCCTCCCTGCCGCCCCCGCGGGGTCGCAGCCTCTGGGGGAGCGGCCAGAGGGGACGGGCTTGCCCGGCTGTGACTGGTCGCGAGGCCAGTGACAGCTGGTGGGGAGGGGGTCCCGCCTGCCCGTTGTGGCTGGAGGCGTGTGTGCAGTGCTCAGAGCCTGTGTCCTGGGATGGGGTCCCGGTTCCTCCAGATGCATCTCTGAAGGCTGAGCTGCCGAGTCACTTGTAGCTCCTCCAGTTTTCTGCGACTGCAAAGAAGCAAGAGTTAATGGTTTTCCGTGGTTCTACTGCCTGAGGCTTCTTATTCCCGTCTGTCATGGGGGCAGTGATCTTTGTTTAGGTTTGCTTTGTGCCCTGAAGAGTCACCTGACTCCGACCCCAGCCGGCAGCGGGAGGAGAGTGCCCCTGGGGTTTTCTGTCTGGGGCTTCATTTCCCTCTGACTGTCTCCCACGCTGTTTAGGTTTGGCAGAGGCTGGTTTTGTGGCTGAAGGGAAGAAAGGTCGCCCTTTGACCTTTTTTTGCGTAGAGGGGGGCTCCTGATTTTCTTAGAGCAGCATATGACCCTCCTGCTGCTTTGAGAGACAGTGAGGGGTTAGGGGCGGCATCTCCCTTTCCCCCGTTGCCACTTCAGCTGTGATCAGGACTTGAGCTGTGATTGTATCAGCGCTGCTGTTGCCACTTAGTCACTAATTGCAGAAATTAGAATTGTTCTCCACACCTGTGGTCAGGTGTAACTACTAAGTGAATGCCTCTTAGTAAAATACTAAGTGAAGGCCTCCTTGTCCCAATACTGAATGGAATCAGGGGACCCAAATTTCTTTCCCCCTTAGATGAGAGGGCATGTGGTACAGTAAAAATGAGTGTGAGCGCACTGAGCAGTCAAATTAGCCAGGAAGTGGGACTTGATGTACCTTCCCAAGAGGGTTTGTGAAAGCAAAGAGTGGGGCAAGTTGGGGGCGGGGTGGGGGGGGAGGCAAAGTATTAGTAGCAAGTAAACTTTAAAAAGCTAATAAAACCAATGGATTGAGCAGCTGGATGTGTGTGTGTGTGTGTGTGTGTGTGTGTGTCTTTGTAAGTATTTCTCTTTATTTTATAGAAGATTATAGACTATATGAAGGCTTGAGTCGCTTGGAAATACCTTGCCCATATTTGACACTCAATAAGTAATTGTTGAATGAATAATTTGCTTTCTTATGGACAGAGAACTTGGTCCTATGTGCTGTAGGATAGGAATTGAGGTTAAACTTACAATTTTTTTCTCAGGTCTGTGTAGGATAGTGAATTAATTATGTATCGCTGTGTAACCAATTACTGCAACATTTAGCATCTGAAAATAGTGTCTGTGGGGCAGAAATCTGCGAGCAGCTTAAATCTGGGTGGTTCTGACTCAGGTCTTTCATGAGCTTGCATTCAAACTTTGACTAGGGCTGCAGTCACTGAAGACTGGATTGGGGGTAGGTCCTCTTCCAAGCTCACTGTCTTGGCTGTTGGCAGGCCTTAGTTCCTCTCCATAGGGCTTCTTGATGTGGCAACTGGTTTCCCCCAGAGCAAGTGATCCAAGAGATGGAGAGATCCCAAGACTCAAACCACAGTCATGTGTAATCTAGTCTCAGAAGCGACATATCTCTGCCATATTCTATTGGTCACACTGGCCATCACTGGTACAACCTGGGAAGAAGGTATAAATACCAGGAAGCAGGAGTCATCGGGGTATCTTGGAAGCTGACTGCTACAGATGGCTCTTTTAAATATCTGCTTAATGATCCATTCTTGGAGGACACCTGATGCAGAAGTGTGGGCATTTTGCGACTAAGTACTGGGAGGACAAATGCCCTGTATCCCTGAGATCTAGTTGGTGGACAGAAAGTCAAGCCTAAGTCTAATTACTTCTGGCTTCCTTTACAGGGATAGGTCCATGAGAGAGATGGTCTTGAAGGCATTATTATTAGTTATTGAATATTTAATAAGTCTCCTTAGAGCTGCGAGGAGCATCAAAATGACATCACTCCCAAAGGCCCGATTTATAGTTAGCCACTTTTCCTTAGAGAGCAGTATAATTTCTTCCTCTGACTGGGAGTAACATTTTTCTTGAATCTTGGCATACACATATGTTCTCGTAACTCTGGAGAAATTTCTGCAGAGAGAAGCTACCAAGCAACAGAGGTGAGTCAGGACCAGTGGAAGGAAGCCTTCCCTTTGCTCTGCTTTCTCTTGCCCAGGAAGTGTGGGGTTCACCGGAGGGGGGTAGGAGCGTTGAGTGCTATGGTCTGTCTTTGAAAAGAAGCCTGTGTCTTCTTGCCTTTTATAATGGACCTTGGGGTTGTGATCCTGGACGCCTGATTCAGAGTCAGTTCTGGAGAATGAGGGTTTGACAGGCTGCTTATAGTGCAGGGTTATTATATTATGCAGAGCGGAATGCTGAGGTGCCATGAACAGGAAAGCCGTTCGTCTCGGTCCAGCGGACACTTCTCAGTGGCCTCTGGGGTTCTGGGAAGGAGGAAAAGACCAAATGTGATGGCCTCTTCATCCACAAAATTGAAAATCGTTCAAACTGTGGTGTGAAGGGAAGAAGCTTTTCTATCTAGCGGGGGTTGCTAGGAATTCTTTTGATGCTGGCTAAACTCCCCAGGCCTTCTAGCCCTGTATCTTTCGTCTCCACCTGAAATGTAAATACACCACTTGGCCCTTTCTGTCTTTTTTACTTTCATCTGCAAACCACTTTGGGCTTGCTTCTCCTCTGACTCAGCCTCTAACTCCTCTAACCTCCCAAAACTTAACACCAAGCCCTCTCAAGCCCCACCTGTGGTTAACACCTCTACCCACATCCTCAGTCTCTTCACTGAACTTTTCCACCTACTTCCTGCCCCATTAAGTCACTGCTTCCCCTGGTCTTCAAAATGGAGGTGTCTTTTCCTCCTACACTCCACTTATTTCAGGTTCAGGAGATGCGGGTCAGTAGTCTCCTTTCTCTCCACTGCCTTTTTTTTATTTGGCCGTGTTGGGCCTTCGTTGCTGCGCATGGGCTTTCTCTATTTGCGGCGAGCGGGGGCTACTCTTTGTTGCGTTGCACGTGCTTCTCATTGCGGTGGCTTCTCTTGTTGCGGAGCATGGGCTCTAGGCGCACAGGCTTCACTAGTTGTGGCACGTGGGGTCAGTAGTTGTGGCTCGCGGGCTCTACAGCGCAGGCTAAGTAGTTGTGGCACATGGGCTTAGTTGCTCTGCGGCATGTGGGATCTTCCCGGACCAGGGCTCGAACCCGTGTCCCCTGCATTGGCAGGTGGATTCTGAACCACTGCACCACCAGGGAAATCCTCTTCACTGCCTTTTAACAATCAAGTGCTGCCCCTTTGAGGCTCATGTCATTGTATGTGCTCACTCAGCAAATATTTGAGGGCCTCCTATGAGCCAGGCACTGTTTTAGGAACTCACATCCACCAGTTGAAAACCCCTGCCCTCATTGGGTATATTTTAGTGAGTACGTACTATTTTATGTAATAAATGCTGTGAAAGGAAGAAAAAGCTGGCGGGGAGGGAGTGTTCAGGATCACTGGCTGAAGGGAGGCGGCTTCAGTTAGACCCTACTGAGAACTTGAGATTTGAGCAAAGACTTGAAGGAGGTGAGGCAGTTGGCGAGTGGATGTCTGGAGGAGTGTCCTGGTGGAAGAAATGGCCAAAGCAGAGGCCTGGCAGCTCCTGCCTGCTGTGACGGGGACTACCCTAGAAGCCAGTGTGGTTGGGGCAGAGTGAGCAATGGGGAGTCCTTGGCCCAGGGCAGGGAGGACAGGGGCCAGATGGTCTAGGGCCCAGTAGGCCACTCTGGGAACTTTGGCCTTTACTTTGAGTGCCATTGCAGGGACTTGGGCAGAAGGAGGGTGTGATTTGATTCATGTGTTGAAAGGATCACACAGGCTGTTGAACTGAGAATCCTTTATTTGACTATTCCAGTGAATTAGGTTTCTTTTCCGTCAAAAGGACATAAACCAAATGCAACCTGGCTGAAGAAAAGAAAAAAATCTGTTGGCTCATGTTGAAAAGCCCCAGGTATTTTGGTTTCCGGAATGGCTGGAACTAGGTATTCAAATAATGTTGGGAGTCTGTCACTTTTCATCTCTTGGCTCTGCTTTCTCCTTTCTGTGTAAGTTCTGTTCTCAAGCCGGTGAAGGGATATAGCTTTGCAACTCCAGCAGAAGGACAGCACCTCTTTCTTGATAATTCCGGCAAAAGCCCTGGGCTGGTGTCTCCTGGGCCTAAATTGGGTCAGGTGCTGAAGCTAGTCTTTGTAACTCTGACTGCCCAAGGCCTGGACCAGGTCCTTACCTTTGGAGGGTGGAGAGGGGAAGTTTTTGTGTGTATGTTTTAACTGTGAAATATAAATATGTTAAGTATAGAAATGCAGCTGTATTAATAAAATGTATCTGTACAGTTTAAAGAATAATAAAATGAACACAGACATAAAGTTAAGGCATAGACTCTTACCAGTATTTTGGAAGCCCTTTCTGTGCCTGGGGAGGAAGGAGGTGGTTTCCAAAGCAAAGTCAGGATGCTCCTCCTAGAAGGAGGAGGAACGAATGAATGTTGGACCAGCGTCTGTTGTTTCACAGATGTCCATTACAGACCTTCCACTGCCTTCTTTGCTGTCACTTTGTAACTTCCCTGTTTCTCTTGTTCATTAAAATCTTGAAACCCCGCAACTAACTGTCTTCTCAAATCATGCCTTTACTTCAGGGGACTCTGTCCAGATCTCTAAAACTATCAGTTTCTTGACCTTTTATCTAGTCACCTCTTCCCCTTTTTTCCAGTTCATTTGCCCTCTCCCCCGGCCACATCCCTGCATTATAATACCTACAACTGTTCCTGCCCTGAAATAATGCCATTACATAGCTCTTATCTTGCCGTGCCCTCTTCCCAGTCAGTGAGAACTGCCTGGGAATGACCCCTTGCATTCACCTGCCTCCTTTAGATTCCACGGCTTAACTTGTCAGTTGCTCCTGCCACTGTCCTTTATGCAGTTCCCTTGCTCTCCTTTTACATCCAACTTGGGTCATTCCATTTGTTCCTGTCTTTTGCCTGCACCTCAGGTGCGGAGGTACCTTGAGAGTTGCTGCCAGTGTAACCTCACAGCTTCCAAGCACAGTTGGTGCTGAGCCATCCTTTCTTTCTTTCTTTCTTTCTTTCTTTTTTTTTTTTTAATGTTGGATCCTAGTTCCCCGACCAGTTGCCCGCGCCCCCTGCATTGGAAGTGCAGAGTCTTAACCACTGGACTGTCAGGGATTTCCCATGGGCCATCCTTCTTTCCACAGAGGCTCCCATTCTGTACTGTGGCTGATCTGAAGCTTTTCTCTGCCCCTCACACCCTCCACCCCCCTACTGCACCCTCCTGTTCTGCTGATGGCCTCACTTTCTACCTGAGAGAAGGTAGAAGCCACTGTAAAAGAACTTCCTTTCACCAAACTCAAAATGATCAGAATCTGTGGCCGCCCTTTCTTTGGCCCCGGTTGCTAAGGCTGATCCTGGAGTATATGGCCCGCCCCCTCTGGCCTCTTAGAGACCCTGCTGTCACTCCTGTGTCTTCAGACTCTGTATCAACTGGCTCATTCCCATCAAAAATTTTTAATTTTTAAATTGAAGTATAGTTGATTAACAGTGTGTTAGTTTCAGGTGTACAGCAAAGTGATTCAGTTATATATATATATCAGTATAAAACTGAATCACTTTGCTGTACACCTGATATATATATATATATATATATGATATATATAAATATTTCAGATTCTTTTCCCTTGTAAGTTATTACAAAATACTGAGTATAGTCACCTGTGCTATACAGTAGGTCCTTGTTGGTTATCTACATTGTATATATACTAGTGTGTATTTCGATCCCATCCTAATTTATCCCTCCCCCTGCCCCTTTCCCCTTTGGTAACCATAAGTTTGTTTTCTATGTCTGTGGGTCTGTTTCTGCATTCCCATTAATGTTTCAACATGCTCAGGTTGCTCTCATTTCTGAAACAAACCAAGTAAAGAAAACTGTTGTGATGCTTCCTTCTCCTCCATCTCCTGCCCTATTTTCTGATTCTTCTTCACCTTTTGAAAGAAAGGTTTGCTCCTCTTGTCTCTACTTCCTAACCTCTGGCTTACTTCTCAGCCTACTGCTGTCTGGTTTCTGGCTTTACTACTCAAGGTCCCTCGTGACTTCCTTATTGCTAAATCCAGTAGACACTTCACATCCTTGTCTTCACTGACCTCTTGGTAGGTAGCACTTGATCCTGTTGAGTAACCCGCTGCTTGAAACTGTCCTCCCTGGGATTTGTGTTTTAGAGCGTGTACTCTGGAGCCAGGTTGTCTGGATTTTAATCCCAGCTCCACTACTTACAGTCTTTGTGACAGTAAATTATTTAACCTCTCTGAGCCTCAGTTTCCTCCTCTGTGAAAAGGGGATAACAGAAGTACCTACATCACAGGGTTGATGCGAAGATCCATTGCGTTCATACTTAGAGTAGTGCCTGATGCATAGTGAGCCTTTAATAACTGTGAGGCGTGTGGTGGGGGTTATTCCCTGATACTGACCTCTCCACATTTTCTTTGTACATTTTTGCCTATTCTTTGTCAATTTCAGTATCGGTTGTGGTCTGGTCAGGAAATAAAAACCACTGTAGGTTTTTCAAACTGAGAGACTTAATACAGAGAATTAGCTACATAGGTGCTGGGAAACATGTGAAGTCAAGCAGAGGACAGGGAGGTAACCCAGAGAGTAGCGATAGCAGGAAACTGCAGTCACCCTCAGGGCTGGGGGGGTCAATGGGAGGAGGAGAGATTAGAAGAATCCAGGAGCTTCTGTGGGAACTAGACCATGGCAGGGCTGCTCAACAAGAGCAGGGACCACAGGGGGAGGGAGCCCTGGAGAGGAAGCAGCTAAGGCCAGGGATGCTATCTGAACCAGAGAGGAGGGGTTGGGGTAGGGGAGAAACACCCTGGCTTCTCTCTTCCTCCTGCTTTTGGTCTTTCATCTGTGTCATCCATTGGCCCAAATAGCTTCCTTGGTGGACATGTGACCCTAGCAGAGTCAAATAGCCAAACAGAGATTTGCTCAGATGGCTGCTGGGGGAAAGAATCTCTCTTTTTGTTAGATTGTGAGCCTTTGTTTCTTGTGATGTGGAGAGTGCCTGCTTAAGAATGAAGCCAGAGAGGAATGTGGAGCTGGAGAAAAAGAGGGCAACAGGCCCTGAAGATCACTTGAATCCCGGATCCACCTGTGCCAGAGGCTGGCACTGCTCCGCAGGCATCCTGGTTACAGGAGGTCATGAATGCCCTTTTGTTTATACTATTCAATTTGATTTGATTTGTCACTTGAAACTTAAAAAAAAAAAGACCAATACGTCGACCTTAAAATGTTAAGTGAAAATTAAGTTTTACTTTGGGATTGTTCAGAGGAGGGTGCTTAGTTCCTATTGGTCAGCCCCACTCTCAGAGTGTATTATCTGCAGATCAGCTTTGGTGGCAGAGGTGTGTTTTCACCAGGTCCTTGAAGTTTGAGGAGACTTTCAGGTGCTGGGTGGGGAAGGCGTCATGGGCCAGGGGAGCAGCTTGAGCAAAGCTCCTGAGATGGAAAAGACTTGTGCCTGCTGGGGTTGCACTGGGTCGGGTCATGTGTTGGGAGTGGGTTTGGAGAGTCTAGAGGTGGGGATATGTGAGAGAGGAGGTGGGAAGACACAGCAGGAGGAGGCTGTGACTGCTCTGAATGCTCTGTTGTGGAGGTTAGCTTTTATTCTTTAGGCAGGAGCCGGCCGTAGAGGGTTTTTGAGCAGGGGAATGCGTGATCAGTGCTTGGGACGGGGAGAGACTGGCAGTGAAAGAGGTAAGTTAGAAATGTGTCAGTTTGGTTTAGGTTGGAGTTGTCGCCTGGAAGAACAAAGAACAGACAATGTAAAGATGACTCGTTTTGGTACAGTGGGGATGACTGGTTTTCTAGTCTAGGAGACTGGTGCCGACTGGTGCCCTCACTGAGAGGGGGAACACAGCTTGGGAAGCCAGTGTGAGCAAGTGTAAAGGTGACTAGAATGCAGTGTGAAGTCAGGAGCTGGGTCAGAGTTTGTCTGATCCCTGCCGTTGAAAGCCCACTCAGACTTCAAGGCTTAGCACACATGCTGCCTCCGGGCAGCTCTTCTATATTATATAAATGTGTAACCCCAGCAGATCCAAAGAGGGATGGGAGTGGAAGATGTAGAGGTTGAGGTCAGAATTTAAACAAAGTGAATATTAGCAGTCAAATGGAAGGCGGGAGGTCGGAGCGGTTTGTAGTAAGAAGGGTGGGAGCTTGGGGAAAAAGCAGGGTTGAGGGAAGGTCTTTAGGACAGGGGAGAGTTGGGGGTTAGTGGAGGTTACAGGGAAGAAGGCAGATGAGAGTCTCTCAAAATAAGTACGTAAATAACAGCTTGGCAAAGGTGCAGTAGTTCATGTATGAGCAGTTGGGTTTGTTTACTAGATTCTAGAGGGGGTCATATGCTCTCTCCTGTTTGCCTTGCCCAGCAGAATTCCTCATTTTGGCTGCCACAGAGCAGGGATCAGGAATTATTGTCGTGTGTGTGTGTGTATAAAATCCACCTTTTAAAAACATACAATGTAGTGAATTTTAGTATATTCACAAGATTGTACAGCTGCCACCATTATCTAATTCCAGAGGGTTTTTGTCAGCCCAAAAAGACACTTCATACTCAGTAGCAGATGCTCCATTTTCCCCACTCTCAACCCCTGGCAGTCACTATTCTGCTTTGCTCTCTATGAATTTGCCTATTCTGGATATTTCATAAAAATGGGATCATAGAATATGTGGCCTTTTGTGTCTGGCTCCTTGCACTTAGCCTAATTTTTTTTTAATTAATTAATTAATTTTTGGCTGTGTTGGGTTTTCGTTGCTTTGCGTGGGCTTTCTCTAGGCAGTCACTATTCTGCTTTGCTCTCTATGAATTTGCCTATTCTGGATATTTCATAAAAATGGGATCATAGAATATGTGGCCTTTTGTGTCTGGCTCCTTGCACTTAGCCTAATTTTTTTTTAATTAATTAATTAATTTTTGGCTGTGTTGGGTTTTCATTGCTTTGCGTGGGCTTTCTCTAGTTGTGGCGAGCGGGGGCTGCTCTTCGTTGCGGTGTGCAGGCTTCTCATTGCGGTGGCTTCTCTTGTTGCAGAGCACTGGCTCTAGGCACGCAGGCTTCAATAGTTGTGGCTCGTGGGCTCTCAAGCTCAGGCGCAGTAGTTGTGGCGCACGGCCTTAGTTGCTCTGCAGCATGTGGGATCTTTCTGGATCTGGGATCGAACCCGTGTCCCCTGCATTCGCAGGCGGATTCTTAACCACTGCGCCACCAGGGAAGTCCCAGGGTGTTCTTTTTTTTAAATTTTATTTATTTATTTATGGCTGTGTTGGGTCTTCGTTTCGGTGCGAGGGCTTTCTCTAGTTGTGGCAAGTGGGGGCCACTCTTCATCGCGGTGCGCGGACCTCTCACTATCGCAGGCTGTCTTGTTGCTGAGCGCAGGCTCCAGACCCGCAGGCTCAGTAGTTGTGGCTCATGGGCCCAGTTGCTCCGCGGCATGTGGGATCCTCCCAGACCAGGGCTCGAACCCGCGTCCCCTGCATTGGCAGGCAGATTCTCAACCACTGTGCCACCAGGGAAGCCCCCCAGGATATTCTTTTTTAAAACTGAAAAATAGTCCGTTTTATGTATATACCACTTTTGTTTTTTAATCAGTTATGTATTGATGGACATTTAGGTTGCTTCTACCTCTTGGCTATTGTGACTAATGCTGCAGTGGACATGGATGTGCAACTATCTCTCCGAGATCCTGTTTTCAATTTTTTTGGACATATAAACCCAAATGTTTATATATAAAAACTGGATCATATGGTAATTCTATTTTTAAATTTTTGAGGAACTTCCATACTGTTTTCTATAGTGACTGCACCATTTTACAGTCGCACCAACAGCGCACAAGGATTCCAATTTCTCTACCTCCTCACCAACGCTTGTTGTTTTCTATTCTTGTGATAGTGGCCATCCTAATGGGTATGAGGTTATATCTCATTGTGGTTTTGATTTGTGTTTCTCTGATGATTAGGGATGCTGAGCATCTTTTCATATGCTTGTTGTCTATTTGTATATCGTCTTTGGAGAAATGTCTATTCAAGTCCTTTGCTCATTTTAAAATCAGATTATTTGATTTTTTTATTGTTGAGTTGTAGGAGTTCTTTTTACATTCTGGATATTAGCCCCTTATCAGATATATGATTTGCAAATATTTTGTCCCATTCCGTAGTTTACCTTTTAACTCTCTTGTGTCCTTTGCACAAAAGTTTTTAAGTTTGATGTAGTCCCATTTGTCTATTTTTGCTTTCGTTGCCTGTGATTTTAGTGTCATATCCCAGAAATCACTGCCAAGTCCAGTGTCATGAAGCTTTTCGCCCTATGTTTTCTCCTAGAAATTTTATAGTTTTGGGTCTTAGCTTTAGTTCTTTAATCCATTTTGAGTTAATTTTTGTATATGGTGTAAGATGAGGGTCCAATTTCATTCTTTTGTGTGGATATCCAATTTTCCCAGTATTACTTGCGGAAAAGACTGTTCTTTACCCTTTGAGGTTGTATATACTTTTAAATCTAATTTCTAACTAGAATTGATAAACCATATTAATACTTGAAGTGCTAACATGAATTTTGTACACGTGTTTGAGTGACTTCTCTGTACTATGTGCTGTGTGAGGCATTATGTTCCTTGGGAGTTAAGATATCTACATTTTGGAAATAACATTAGCCTGGGACAGGTCAGGTCTCAGACATTCCAGATGAAAGATGTCTTACTGTAATTAGAATAAAAATGGTTGTGGAATAGTTGTTTTATTGCAAAAATGGAAACCTAGACATTCTTTTGGGCTGTTTAATTCGAGCAGAGGTATGTTCTAAGGAACTGGGCTTATTATCATCTTGCTGCATCAGCATCTGTGCTGCAAAAATGTAACATAGCAGGCTTTTTCTGCACTGTCCGGTCCAGTAAATCTTGTTTATTTCATGACTTGCATCAGCAATTGTGAAGGACACTTGGAATTTTTTTTTCATTTCTCAAAGATTTATATGAGCCTCTCTGTGCCATGCTCAGAAGATACACAGATGAACAGATGGCCTTACCTTTTAGCTACCCAAGGTCCGGGAAGGGAGGCAAAGAAATACAAGTGAGTCATTTCTGTTTAACATGATGACAGGGGTATGTGCAGAATGCCATGGGGGTAATCAGAGTGATTTATTAGCGTTCAAGACATTTTTGAGTGAAGTACGTTGGAAGGAGGTCTTGGTTTACCTGTTACAGGTAACAGTGGTCAATGTTGGGATATGAGTGAGAATTTGAATTTGAATCCAAGATTGGCCATGTAATTTGTGGGACCCAGTGCAAAATTAAAATTCTTATCCCCCTGTTAAAAAAAATTAAGAATTTCATGATAGTGACAGCAGAGCATTAAACCCAGTATGGAACCCTTTTGAGTATAGGATCCTCGTGAAGCTGGCCCTGAGTATATCCTTTGGAGGTACTGGTTTCCAGGTCCTGTTAAAATCACCTCTTACCCATCTTGGTGTTCTGGATCAGAACTGCTACCATCCTGAGGGTGTGTTGCAGTGAGTGGGGGTCTCCAAGGCTTGCTCCTCCAGTCTGGGTTGACTGTGGGGCTTGCCTGGAACACTTCATCCCCTGTCAACATTCTAGCATCTTAACACGGTCTCCTGTACACCCAGCCTTTCATGTTAACATACGCTTGGGACTGTTGTCATTTCCCTAACTGTTGCTTCTCTTCTCTTTTCCTTTTGTTCTGATTTCTTCCCCATCGAGGGTGTCCAGCATATGCCCCCTCAGTTATCCTCACCTTTACCCAGAGACAGTAGTAACGTGTTCACAAGATTCTTGTGAACCTTTAGGGAGCACTTCCTTTGGTTGGGAACTGTACTGCATCATCTTGAAGCACTCGCCAAAGTTACTGTCTCCTTCCCCTTTGACAGCTGGGGAAGTGTAGGCTTTGAAAGGTGAAGTAACTTGTTCAAGGTCACAGAGCTAGATGAGAGTGGGGCTGGGGTTTGAACTTGGGTTTGTTCAGCTTTAGAGCCCACTCTCTTCACCACCACCACTGCTACAAATGGGCGTGCTTTTCCAAACCTGCTTCCCACTCTTTCGAGTGCTTACATGCATTAGACACTGTAGCTTGCATTTCTTATGCAAAGCACAGTTTCAGGCCAAGGGAAATGAAACCAGCCCCTTCTGTATCTTAGCCTGTGTTTCTTCCCTCATCTCAGTTTCAGGTTCCCTCAGCCTCTTACTCCTCACCTTAACCAGTCTCCCTTGTGAGAGAAGTTTCCCAAGGCTTGCTGCCTTCTGCTTGCTCACTCTCCCGTCACTGCCAGGCTCCTTGGATGAGCGGTCTTTGTGCACCGCTTCCATCTGCCTTGCCATCTGCCTCCTCTTGCCTCAGCGTCGAGCCCCATGGGCCAGGTCCTGCCTCTACCACTCACGGCACACGGAGAACTGCAGTGGCTGTTTTTCTGCTGTAGCATCCCGGGCCTTTAGAGCTGCAGAGGCCTTGGTGGTCACTCCCTCCAAGACCCTCTTTTTACAATGGAGGAAACTGTGGCCCAGGGAGAGAAGTGATTTATCAGATCAGGGTAACCCAGCTAGTTTGTGGCAGAGCTGAGGTTAGGACCCAGGTTTCCAGACCTTTGGTTCAGTGCTCATTTCTCCTTGACTGACATCATTAACCAACTTCCCCTCAATGCTTTTTTCCTTGTCTTTTTTCTCAGGGTCTTACTCTGTTCACTGCTATATTCCCCAGCCCAGTGCCTGGCACATAGAAGATGCTTCATTCACTGAATGAATGGATCCTCTCCTCTCTTGGCCCTCCCCTGGTCTGCCCCTGCTTCTCTGGACCCTCCTCTTTTTTTTTTTTTTCCTGAGCTCTAACTGTGAGCCCACCCAGCCATGGTGCCTGGCCTTTGCTAGTTCCTTATGTACCATCTCTGGATGGACTTTACTACTGCAGCAGGGCTTAGGATTCCCACATCTTCATTTCTAGCTTTAAACCCATCTTTCCAAGTATTTCTGTGATTCTTGTTCTTAGCACCTTATAATCACTCCATGGTGAGAGTATTTAAAAACCATGCCCTTCTTCACCTCCCCTTTTAAATATCCCACTTTTGTATATA
Organism: Physeter macrocephalus; assembly: GCF_002837175.3. NCBI lineage: Eukaryota > Metazoa > Chordata > Mammalia > Artiodactyla > Physeteridae > Physeter > Physeter macrocephalus. The sequence continues at coordinate 12,424,556 of NC_041222.1, read as the reverse complement.
ACGTCACTGTTCTTTAATGTCTGTCTTCATTTCCATTGTCATTGTGAATATCCTAATCAAGATGTATGATTATCTAAGTGGTTTTCCTGCTTTGAGTCAGTCAGGTTCCTCCTCCCCAATCTATTTTATTCTGAACACTGTAGCCAGAATTCACCTTCCTAAAATATTGTGTGTGTCATTGCCCTCTTTGGAGACCTGCAGCAAGACCTTCCCTTTGGAGACCTTTCCATTGCTTACACAGTAATGGTCTGAGTCCTTAGCCTGGCCTTCTGTGATCAGGTACCTATTTACCTCTCTGATCCTCTCCTAGGAAGTTATGTCCCTGCCAAAGGATTTTACTCATGAGCTGCCTGGCATGTCATGTGAATTCTTGCTTGCCCACCTTTGCTGAGCTTTTGTCCTCTGTGTGCCTTTCCAGCTGCCCCCTGCTATTGCCATAGACCTTTGCTGTTCAAGGTGTGGTCCATGGACCAGTGACATTAGCATCACCTGGGAGCTTGTTGGAAATACAGAATCTCAGGCCTAATTCCAGACCTACTGAATCAGAATATGCATTTTGACGTGATCCCTAAGTCATTTTATGCACATTAAAAATAGAGAAGTACTGTTTTAGAACAAGGTTATTTTTTTTTTCACCACTGCATTATTTATTATAGCAAAAATTTGAGACCCAACTATCGCAATAGGGGACTAATTCATTAGACTATGATACATCTGTACATTGGTTTATTTGACAGCCCTTAAAATGAGGGGTTTTTAGTAGCATAGGACAATATTTATGATATAATGCTAAGGGAACAAAGCAGGCTAACAATTGTATATATCATTTAACTTTGCTTTTTTTTTTTTTTTTTTTTTTTTTTTGTGGTATGCGGGCCTCCCTCTGTTGCGGCCTCTCCCGTTGCGGAGCACAGGCTCCGGACACGCAGGCTCAGCGGCCATGGTTCACGGGCCCAGCCGCTCCGCGGCATGTGGGATCCTCCCAGACCGGGGCGCGAACCCGGCTCCCCTGCATCGGCAGGCGGACGCGCAACCACTGCGCCACCAGGGAAGCCCTTAACTTTGCTTTTGTAACCGTAAAAGAATTTTTTTTTTTTTTCCCCCAGTACGCGGGCCTTCTCACTGTTGTGGCCTCTCCCGTTGCGGAGCACAGGCTCCGGACGCGCAGGCTCAGCGTCCATGGCTCACGGGCCCAGCTGCTCTGCGGCATGTGGGATCTTCCCGGACCGGGGCACGAACCCGTGTCCCCTGCATCGGCAGGCGGACTCTCAACCACTGCGCCACCAGGGAAGCCCCAAGAATGTATTTTTTAAAAGACTGAAAGCAAAACACGAAATGTTGACAGATGAACATTTCTTTCATTTCTTCAGATGAAAGGATTATAGGTGATTTTCTTTTTTTTTTTTTTTTTTTGCGGTACGCGGGCCTCTCACTGTTGTGGCCTCTCCCGTTGCGGAGCACAGGCTCCGGACGCACAGGCTCAGTGG
>NC_041222.1:12408384-12422074 GCF_002837175.3 Physeter macrocephalus | reverse complement strand
TGATGGCCATTCTGTCCGGTGTGAGATGATATCTCATTGTAGTTTTGATTTGCATTTCTCTAATGATTAGTGATGTTGAGCATTCTTTCATGTGTTTGTTGGCAATCTGTATATCTTCTTTGGAGAAATGTCTATTTAGGTCTTCTGCCCATTTTTGGATTGGGTTGTTTGTTTTTTTGTTATTGAGCTGCATGAGTTGCTTATAAATTTTGGAGATTAATCCTGTCAGTTGCTTCATTTGCAACTATGAACAAGGTTATTGAGCTTAGCTAAGCACTCACATCATCTGAGGACCTATTAGAGGATGCTGATGCCTGGGGCCCACCTCAAGAAATTTGGATATAATGAATCTAGAATGGCCCAGGGAGCAGTATTTTGTAAAAAGGCTTTTCCAGGTAATTCTAATGTGCAGCCAAGGTTGAGATCAATTGCCTTAGAAGAATTCTCTGATTCTCTCAGGGGGAATGTGCCATCAGACATGTATGTCTCCTACACTGTGCTGTAAACTCCTTGAGGGCAGGGGCTCTATCTGATTGCTTATTGCTATAAGGTCAGTGTACGAACAAAGCCTAGGATGGGGTGGGTACCCAAATATTTGCTGAGTCAGTAAATGGACATGAACTAAATGACATGTACAAGAGTATTTGTTGCAATATTAGTTTTAATGGCAAAAGATAAGAAGGAGCCTAAATTATCTGTCAGTGGGGAGCTAGTTTTATAGCTAGCGTCATTTAAAAAATGTATTAAAAAGAATATGGCAGCCCCTATATATACTGATATGAAATAATGGCAAGATATAATTAAAAAAAAGAAAAAGTACAAGCCATGTGTAGTCTGCTATCATTTGTAAGTGTGTTTGTATAAGAGTACAGGTGTGAATGTGTACACTAGCCTTGGAAGGATGCACCATTGCCTCTCAAAAGGGTAATTTTCTGACCCTTTGAGAATGTAATCTTCCTTCCTTGGAGACTCTGACCAAATTAGAGAGAAAGAGCCCTCCTCCTCTCTCCCTAATTTGGTTAGTAATAGTTGATATTGATTAAAAAGGAAAAAGTTGACTAACCCTTAACTCCAATTAAATTTCAAATAGGCAAACAAGAAAAATGGGGCTGTCAGTTGTAGTCCTGTGGGGTGGGATGTGTATGTTGTCCCTGCTTGGAAACTGAGTCATAACCACTCAAAACCTAAAGAGGACAGAGCTAAACTGTTACTGAGGGGCTAGAAGAGAGAATGCTCTTCTGTAGTCTTTAATCTGTTCTGATCAAATACAGGTGCATACTGGCTCAGAGTGAGCTTTTACCCTTTTCTCCTGATAGTCAGTCAATATTTTGAACTATCTGTTTTTCCCCTGAATTAAGAAATTCCAACCCTCATTTCATGCTCTTGCCTCTGCCCTCCCTGACCAAAGGGCTGCCGTGGACCTTGCCTGTCTCCATGAAAGAGAATGAGGTGTTTTCAGCCCAGTGACATCAGCTCTTCTTCCTCCCAGTCATCTTCCTGGCAATCCTTATCCTGGTGAGGGGTTCTGGGCTTCATTGCATCTTCTTAGAGAGAGGGGCGGCCAACTTTAAAACACGTGGACATGGAAGACGTGGTGTTAGGAGGTGGTTATGTTAGGGATAGACTGACACCTCTTTCTAAGACGGTGCAGTTGACTTGAGTCTTTTGGTGTAACCAAATTCTCCTCCCCTGGTCTACTGGGAGGCTTGGCACATTATTGTGGGTATCTGTGGAGCTTTTTGAGTAACCTAGGTAGTCTTTTATATAGTATTTTAGACTGGACTGTTCAGACTTTTAGATTGAATGAGATCCAAATTTGGGGCTAACATGTGCATCTACAGATTTCTAAGCAAATCTCAAGTGCTGAGGTTTGAGCAAAATGGTCACCTCTCCACTTTCAACTTGACTCTGAAGAAGAAGGTAGCCCCTGTTTTTTGTTTTTCCTCAAATCATTCTTCTCTTGGACATGTGAGTGGAAAAGGGTAGCATTTATTAAAGACACATTGCAGTGTTCCAGGATTATAAGTTGTAGAAGCAGTGTTTACATTTTACATAAACCAGTTTTGGTATCACAGGTGAGTATGTTTTCAGGTGTTGACCTTGGCAGGTTGGCTACTTATTTAAAGCCAACAAAATTACGACACTGTCCATTTTAAACTTTCTTTGTGGTTAAATTATGAAACTGATAGAAAAGTCTTGCTGTTGACTTATTCATGAATCAAGGAAACTTCATGTATTATATAGGTTTATGATATTGCAGGAAATGGGTAGAGGATCTGTCCATCATGAGAAACAATGTTGCCAGCAGCAGAAGGAATAGTTTATTTGCTCCCTCTGGTTCCAAATCAAGGAAGTACACTACGTAAAGTAATTTAGAACTGCTACCTTAGAGAGGTAAATGGTGTAGATTTGAAGCAGACACAGCTGAGTAGGAAAAAATGGAGCTTTCAGACTCGGCCAAGGGAGTCCTAATACAATCACTTACTGGCTGGGCAGTCACTTACCTGCCCCGAACCTCTGTTATCCTGTCAATAAAATGGGAATTCTAGTAGTACCTACCTAATAAGGTTGTTCTGATAACTTAATGAGATTATGCATAGTAGGCCCCCAAAGCTGTGCTCATAACTGATTCTCATAACTGATCTGAACAACATATTTTAGATGACTACGAAGATTCCTTGCCTGTTTTTGATAGGTACCGATGGTAGGCATAGGTGCATCATGTGGTGTGTTAACATTCAGAACATAGTAGATGAAAGAAAGGAAAAATGCCTCCTAGAATATAGCAAGGCTGTACAGTTAAGGATTTTTATAAGACTGAACAGAAAAAGGAAGAGGAAACAGACCCAGTTCTGCAGAAGGAATCCATAAATTGTGGGAAAGAAAATCTTGAGTCAGCTCTAGGCTTATTTTCTACAGTTCAAGGCCAGATTATGGATAGCTTTAACAAAAATAAACAGGCCATAATAAACATTCACAATCATGTTATATTTATATTACCGTTGATCTGATTATTACTGTGATTTGATTATGGTAGATATTTTCACTTCCTCTCCTTTATTGGATTTTCATTTTATTTGAGTAAGAGTAAATCACTCTTGGCTCATTCAACATAATGCTAAAAAAGGAAAAGAGGAATCTTTCTGATATGTGAGCTATGTACCTTGAAAAGAAAGGTCTGTTTCAACTGGCAAGAAAACAATTCCCTCCCAAAGGAAGTAGATGAGAGGACCCAGACCTAATCAGGAAGCTCATATTCCATTCATTTATTCATCAAATATTTATCAAGTGCCCGGCACTGTTCTAGGTGCTTCTAGCTAAATCCCCTTTGGATGGACCATTGCATTTCGGGACTTTCAGGTTCCAGTTTCTCTTCCTCTGCCCCAAGATTAAAAGATAAAGTTCTAAAATAAACTGTTGTTTGCAGTTTCTTATTGCCAGTATATAGGGAAGCTATTTACTTCTGTAATGTTATCATGCATTAGCCACCTTACTGAATTCCTAACACGTTTTGAATAATTTTTCAGTTATTTTCTACTTAGAAATCCAGATAATCATATATTTTGCAACTCACTGCTTCTTTTCAAAAATGTTTGTTTTTTTTTTCATTTTATTGCATTGGCCAAGACCTATGGAAATTCTTAAAATATTGAGAGCATTCTTGTTCCTTGTTGAAGGGAATATATTGAGTATTTTCTTATTAGATATGTTTGCTGTTGTTTTCTTGTCAAGAAAGTTTGTTTTTTTTTAATTCATAGCTTACTAATTAAAAAAAATTTAGCAATGGAATTCAGGTTTAATAAAATGCCTTCTCAGCATCTATGGAAATTATCATTTAATTAAATTAATTTCTTACTACTGAACCATACTTACATTTATACTTAGGATAAGTCCTACTTAGTCTTGGGTTCAGTTTGCTAATGTTTTATGTGAATTTTAGTTTTAGTCTTTATTTTCTGTTTATTATGCTTTTTTTTTTTTTTTTTCTCATTTTCTCCATTTCCTGACTCTGGCTGCGTTGATCAGGTGTGCTTTGTTCAATTTTATTTTCCTCCAATTTCTATTTCCTGTTTCTATTTGACTAATGTTTATAATTATATTTTTCTACCATAGTGAAGATTTAATTAGTATCTGTAACTTTCTCCAGAACAAGGAGAGACCTTGGGCTAGCTTTTACTTCCCCTTCTAGGTTTTAGTGAAATTATTGTGTTTTGAGTTCCTGATTGTGATCAGTCCTTTTTTTTTTTTTTAATTCCCCTTCTATTTTATGAATTCTTTTTTTAAACAGTTGAGTCAAATTTCACAGTAACATCACCTCTCCCTTAAACTAATGTTTTCTTTCTTGAACAAATCTTTATTCTGATTTATTTTTCAGCGTGCTGCATTATGTCTGAGAGTAACTTCAGGAAAAAAACACAACCACCCTGGGTGGTATACATTATATAACAACACCTGAGAGTATATATTATTTATGTCTGGTAATTTGGCTGAGGTATTTCCCCTTGAGACATATATGGAGATTGCCCCATTGCCTTCTTTTCCACTTTAAAAACGTTTAAGAAGTTTAAAGCATTGTTGAAAATTAACTTATTGGGGTGTAATTTATATTTAAAAAACTGTGTCATTTAAGTGTGTGATTCAGTGAATTTTGGCAACAAGAGAGAGGTTATATACACCTGTGAAACCACTCTCACAATCCAGGTACAGAACATCACCTAAAAAAGTTTTCATGCACTTTTGTAGTCCATACTTTCCTCCACCGTTGGCCTAAGCAATCACTAATCTACTTTCTGTCACTATGTTAGTTTGCATTTTCTAGAATTTTATATAATTGGAATCATAAAATATATATTTGTGTCTAGTTTCTTTCACTTAACACTTTTATTGTTGCTATATCCATGGTTTGTTCTTTTTTAAAAAAATATTGAATATATTCATTCATTCATTGAATGAATGAATGTTTTTCTTACTGAGATGTATACATATCTATCTATATATTGAATGTAATATCTATATTGAATTACATATTCTTCAGTAAGGTGAAAAAATCACTTTATTTAAGTATGATTGACATATAAAAAGCTGTATATGTTTAATGTATACAACTTGATGAGTTTGGAGATGAGTATACATCTGTTGAAACCATCACCACAGTCTGTGCCATAAACATATCCATCACGTCCAAAAGTTTCCTCCTACCTTCTTTATATTATTATTACTAATATCATTACAATTTGTGATAAGATGTACCCTCTTAGCAAAACTTAAAGTACTGTATACGATACAGTTCTGTTAACTATGGACCCTGTGCTATGTACATTAGATCTCTAGGACTTACTCATTTTGCATAGTTGAAACTTTGTACCCTTTGACTAATACCCCCACCCAAACCATCTTCCCCTTTCCCATCCCCTGGCAATCACCTTTGTACGCTTTGCTTCTATGAAATGGACTATTTTAGATTCTTCAGATAAATGGAATCATGCAGTATTTGTCCTTTTGTGACTGGCTTATTTCACTTCGCATAATGTCCTTCATGTTCATCCATGTTGCAAACGGCAGAATTTTCTATTTTAAGGCCGAATAACATTCCACTGTATGTATATACCACATATATCCTTATTAAGAGTTTTTGATATATTCTGGATACAAGTGCTCATCAGATATATGTATTGTATTTTCTCCCATTCTGTGGCTTGTCTTTTTTACTTAAATTTTTGAGTGTGTGTGTGTGTGCGTGCGTGAGAGAGAGAGAGAGAGACTGAAAATTTTTTGGTGTTTGGTGTGGCCAATGCATTCACATGGCACAAAATTCAGAAGATACAAAATTTTATCTGGTGACAAGTCTCCCATTTGCCCAGGCCGCATCATTTCCCTTCCTCTGGCAGCAGGTTTCCCTCCCGAGAAGCAATCAGTGTTACCAGTTTCTGGAGAAACTTTCTAGAGGTAGATGTTATGCATAAATATGAAAGTGCATACATGTAATTCTTTTAAAAATCAAATGTCCGCATACCGTACGCAGAGTCTTGTACCTTGCTGTGTACACTTAGTCATAGATCTTGGAGGTCATTCCATATGGTACATAAAGCTCTTCCTCCCTCTCCCCTCCCTTTCCCTCCACTCCCTTCCTTTTTTTTTAATGACCCTCTAATATTCCTTTGTTACTGTTAGTTCAGTGCCTACAGTCCCAGATGAGAAGTCTGTGCCAGTGATTCTTTTTCTTCTGTACCCAATCTTCCACATATCCCTAGAGTTTTCTTCTTAAATTGAGAAATTTACCAGGCTGCTTGTATTTAGGTGTATATTTTTCTTAGGTATTTCTGCTTTAAACCCTTTCAATTTTACTGCTTTATCTATATCCTTTTTTATTCTTTATTCTCTTTTTTAGGAGAGAGGACTTGCGGATATTTGGATTTTAATCTCTCCTTTTTGGGTCTTCACTTTTTCTGGGCTCATTTTATCAGGTTATATTTTCATTCTTTATGTTGAGAGAATTCCTTGATTTGATCTTCTGAATGATGGATTTATTTTTAATTTCATTCCATTCCACTATTTCTACTTTTCTATTTTATTTAAATTTGATCTCACTTATGTTTGTTTTAGCAATCATGTTTTTGGACCTGCTTTCAGATTGTGTTGTCCAAGATGGTGATCCTGGCTGATGGCAGGAGCTGACCACCTTCAGATGGGAGTGCACTGACCTTATGGTCTGCACAAGGGGGCTACTGCTTCTGCCCTCTTGGGGAGGCACATGCTGTTGCCCGCCCCCAAGTAATGAGACTTGCTCTTGGGCCTCCTCTGGGGCATGTATTTGCATGGCCATGCGTACCTGTGTTTGCGTATATGCGCACAGACTCTGCAGTCAGCCTTTGCCTGGCTGCAGTGGTTAGGGTTGGAATGGGATGCCGCTAGAAGAGAATGGAGAATAGATCCTTGGAATTGCTCTTGGGCAGGCTTCCTGTGTGTGCGCTTGGCTGATAACAGGACAATAGGCTGGGTGGACCCTTCTTAATTGAGGAAGTGGGGAAAGAGTTGCCCTGCAGTTGGAGAACTTCACAGCTGATCCCAAAATACCCTTCCTCTTTTCTTTCTTCACGCTGCACTAGAAACTCAGCATTCCACAGCCCTTTCCTCACCGACATGCCAGCTCAGTGCCCACTTCTGTTCTCAGTCACTCACTTCTGAATTGGGGGTTTTGTCAGACCCTTCCTGTGTCCAGCATTTCCCACTGTGGCCCAGTTAGGTTTTGGTTTCTCAACTCTGGCTAAATTGGATTTTTCTGTAAATTTGATCCTGTCACATCTCTTCCAGAAATTCTGCAAAAAGAAAAAAAAATTTTTTTGACTGATGGCATCCATCCCCATTTTCTGGATTTTAAAAATAGATTATCATTTAAAAAATATATATATATATTTATTTATTTGGCTGCACCGGGTCTTAGTTGTGGCACTCAGGATCTTCATTGTCACATGCGGGATCTTTAGTGGCGACACGCGGGATCTTTAATGTGGCATGTAGAATCTAGTTCTCTGACCAGGGATCGAACCTGGGCCCCCTGCATTGGGAGCGTGGAGTCTTAGCCACTGGACCACCAGGGAAGTCCCTAAAAATAGATTTATTCTTCATTTTATATTTCCTTTGTCATTTCTGTGGAATTTGGAGGAACATGAGAGTCAAGCCCAGGGCTCAGCCCATCCCCGCTGTGGACGTAGTGGATTTCATTGTCTTTCACTGGCAGGGATATAACGTCCTCTTCCACCAGTTTCTTTGTTCCCCTTCCACATAATTTCAATAAGAGCAGCAGCTCTTAAATTGAGTGCCATGTGCCGTATCTCATGTCAGAGCTGATTTAATTGTTCTTTCGCTTTGTACCCGCTGTGTACCAGGTGGACATTGTTTTGGTTATGCACTGCTGCTTAACAAACCACCCCAACATGAAGTAGGTTAAAATACACATTTATTCTTATCCCTCGTGGCTCTATGAGTTGCCTGGCCTCAGCTATATGGTTCTTGCTTGGAGTCTCTCATGTGGTCATCTGAAGGCTCAACTGCGCTGGGTGCCTAAGTTGACTTGTGGCTAGCAGTTGACTTGAGTGACATCTCCATGTGGCTTGGCCTGCTCAAGGCAGGCTGGATGGACTCCTGGAGGACGCATCCCAAGAGACAGGAAGTGGAAGCTACTGGGCCATGTGAGGGCTGAGCCCAGAAAAGGCACAGCATCAGTTCTGCCATATTCTTTTGTTCAAAGCATTCATAGGGCCTGCCCAGATTCAAAAGGGGGGACTGATAGACTCCATCTCGTGATGGCGGAAGCGGCCAGGGCACATTGCAGATAAACGTGGGATGGGAGATACCGTTATGGCCATCCTTTAAAATATATGAACTGACACAGATGCCGTGCTGCAGATGCAACGATAACCGATCCCAGGACCACAGATCCTCAGACCTTACGGGGCAGAGGTGGGTACATAAACAGGCAGTAACAGTGCAGATGATGAGTGTTTTGAGAGGACCAGGCATGGGGGCATGATGAGAGCAGGGTGGGGGATATCTAACCCAGACTGGGCAAGTGCTGGCATGGATGGGAGGTCAGTGGAGAAAGAAGGCATCTTAGCAGGGATATCTTTGGAGCTGAGTCTTGGAGCACAAGGGGACATTAGCTAGGTGAACAAGGAGGGAGGAGGCATCCCAGGGAGAGGAAGCATCCCTCTCTGAGATGTGGTAGGGTGTGTGAGAGCTCATGGCACTCTGGGGGAATTGCTGGTAGACTGAAGATTGGCAAGTAATTGGGTGCTGCTGGCACATGTGATGGGAGATGAAACTGTAGCAAAAGTAGGTATGTTCTACCTTCAGATTCTGTGCATCCTTGGCCTGGCCTATGAGCCCTCAGTAGGTTCTGTATCCAAAGTATATTAGGGGTGATGGATGGGCTGCTGAGGAGGATGGTGGAAGAGCAAGCCTCATCAGCTCCACCTTGGGGATCCTCCCTTGGATCCTCTCCATTCTTCATCATTCAGTTCCCCTGTTCCTTACACTGTGCTTCCCTTCTCAGTCTGTAGCTTAAGTGAGCATGTAGATAAGGATTATGTTTGCTGTTGAAGGATAAGGGCAGACAAGGGAAGAGGAGGATGGGAGCTGGAGCTGGAGCACCTAGGTGCTTGGCTGAGCATTTTATTTTATTTTATTTTATTTTTTTGGCCGTGAGGCATGTGGGATCTTAGTTCCCCGACCAGGGATTGAACCCTCACCCCCTGCATTGGAAGCACAGAGTCTTATGCTTCTAATAAGTGGACCGCCGGGAAAGTCCCTTGGCTGAGCATTTTAGATTCTGTCTCATTTGATGCTCTCCAAGACAGGCAAATAATAAAAATATTATCTCTGTTTTAAGGCTGGACTCTCTCAGCTTGTGAGGAGTGGACATGGGACAGGGTTACTTGTCACTGTACCCCCAGTGCCTTCAGACATGCTTATCTCCAGCCTGTGTGTCCAAGATGGTGCTCCTGGCTTAGGGCAGGAGCTGGCCACCTTTAGACGGGAGTGTACTGACCTGCTCTGCACCTGTGGGCTGCTGCTTCTCCCTTCTTGGGGAGGCACATGCTGTTGTCCCCAGGCAGTGAGACTTGTTCTTGTGCCACCTGGGGTGTGTGTGTGTGTGTGTGTGTGTGTGTGTGTGTGTGTGTGTGTGTGTGTGTGTGTGTGTGTGTGTATAAACATGTGCATGTGTGCACAAGCAGGCAGACTTGGGCGAGGGGGCACGTCCAATCATACCCCCAAACTCCTTTGGTTAGAAAGAGAAGGTTCTGAAAAGAGTTCTGGAGAGCAATTGGACAGCCGTATGAATGGACTTATTTGAACTGTACACTTAAAGATGACTAAGACAGTAAGTTTTACGTTATGTGTATTTTACCACAGTCAAAAAAAAAAAAAAAAAAGAGAGCAAAGGTGGTAATACCCGTTTGGCACAGCCTAAGGAAATCATTCTAGAGTCCTGAAAACACTTGACATGTGGGCTTGCTGATGGCAGCTGGAAGGAGGTGAGGTCTCTAAGCCTTTCACGTGTACTTTTGGAAACTTGTCTTTGCACCAGAACCCAAGAAGAATGGGTTTCCTGCCTTCTGTACGTGGACTCCTCCCTTGGTGAGTAACACCGTCGTGCATAGTATCAAACATGTTCCTTACACTGAGTTTTAGCACAACATTTGGATGGCTGCTGTTTGTGTCCTTTGCTTCTTTGGGTGATTTTGAGGACTGTCTGCTTTCCTGGGGCTTGCATTTCATAGGAAGATGAAATTCACTGGGTATAAATATTACCATCTGCCATTAGTCCCAACTGACAGAGGACAAGCACTTGGTCATTGGAGACAAATACTTGCGGGTCATGTCTCCTGCATCTTTGTTCTTGGCAGAGGCATTGATGGCATCTAGGCATGGCTGAAGATGGAGGAGGGGACACCAGTTCTATCACCAACATTTTCTCGAAGCTGATAAAGGTAGTTCAGCCAGTCACAGAGTCCCCGAACCATAGTGTTGTCCCATAGTCTCTCTTCTTGTTTACAGGGTCCTTCCTTGCTGTTCTGACTCTGAACAGAGCTTTGAAAAAGCCATTTTATTTTGTTGTTGTCCTAAAATTTTTTTAGTGTGATGTACTAGAAACTGTGTGGCTTTAGAACCAGAGGTAATCTTTTTAATCTTTACCAGTTTGATAGGAGAAATGATATCTTGTTTTCATTTTCATTTTGTTGTTTGCTATTGAAGTTGAACAATTATTATTTTTTTATTGAAGTATAGTTGATTTACAGTGTTGTCTTAGTTTCAGGTTTACAGCAAAGTGATTCAGTCATAAATATATATATATATTATATAATATATATATCCTTTTTCAGATTCTTTTCCCTTATAGGTTATCACAAAATATTGAGTATAGTTCCGTGTGCTATACAATAGGTCTTTGTTATCTATTTTTTAAATTATTATTATTTTTTTTGCTGTGCCATGTGGCTTGTGGTATCCTAGTTCCCCAACCAGGGATCGAAACTGGGCCCACAGCAGTGAAAGTGCTGAATCCTAACCACTAGATCTCCAGGGAATTCCCCTGGTATCTATTTTAGATAAAGTAATGTATATATATTATTTATTTATTTATTTATTTATGGCTGTGTTGGGTTTTCGTTGCCGTGCCTGGGCTTTCTCTAGCTGTGGCAAGCGGGGGCTACTCTTCGTTGCAGTGCGTAGGCTTCTCATTGTGGTGGCTTCTCTTGCTGCAGAACACGGGCTCAAGAGCGCAGGCTCAGTAGTTGTGGTGCACGGGCTTAGTTGCTCCGCAGCACGTGGGATCTTCCCAGACCAGGGCTCGAACCCGTGTCCCCTGTATTGGCAGGCTGATTCTTAAACACTGTGCCACCAGGGATGTCCAGTAATGTGTACAGTTAATCCCAAACTCCTAATTTATCCCTCCCCGCCAGTTTCCCCTTTGGTAACCATAAGTGTGTTTTCTATGTCTGTGAGTCTATTTTTGTTTTGTATATAAGTTCATTTGTATCATTTTTTTTTAGATTCTACATATAAGTGGTATCATATGATATTTGTTTTTGTCTGGCTTCACTTCATATGATAATCTCTAGGTAGATCCATGTTGCTGCAAATGACATTATTTCATTCTTTTTTTATGGCTGAGTAATATTCCAGAACAATTAATATTTATTGGCCATATTTCATATATTTGTCCATTTTTATATCAGGCTCTGTCTTTAATTTTTTTTAATTAATTTTTATTGGAGTACAGTTGCTTTATACTGTTGTGTTAGCCTCCACTGCACAACAAAATGAATCAGCCATATACATACAGACGTCCCATCCCTTTTTTAAAAAAAATTTAATTTATTTTTGGCTGCATTGGGTCTTCATTGCTGAGCATGGGCTTTCTCTAGTTGAGGCGAGCAGAGGCCACTCTTTGTTGCGGTGCGTGGGCTTCTCATTGCAGCGGCTGCTTTTGTTGCTGAGCACGGGCTCTAGGCGCGTGGGCTTCAGTAGTTGTGGCACTTGGGCTCAGTAGTTGTGGTGGACAGGCTTAGTTGTTCTGCAGAATATGGGATCTTCCTGGACCAGGGCTCGAACCGGCGTCCCCTGCATTGGCAGGTGGATTCTTAACCACTGTGCCACCAGGGAAGTCCCTCCCCTCCCTTTTGGACTTCCCTCCCATTTAGGTTACCACAGTGCAAAAGGTAGAGTTCCCTGTGCTTTACAATATGTTCCCATCAGTTGTCTATTTTTTACATAGTATGTCTTTAATGCTGATTTTCAAAATCCTTAATACGTTGAAGCAAACAACCTATGGTCATATATGTTCAAATCCTTTTCCCAGTTTGCTGTTTATCTTTTCACATTTATTGTTTCCTTGACATAGAGAAAAATTTGTTAAATCTGTTACTCTTCCTTTATGGATTCTGCTTTTGGTTTTTAAAATTTATTTATTTTATTTATTTTACTTTTGGCTGCATTGGGTCTTCATTGCTGTGTGCGGCTTTCTCTAGTTGCAGCGAGCGGGGGCTACACTTGGTTGCGGTGCGCGGGCTTCTCATTGCGGAGGCTTCTGTTGTTGCCGAGCACGGGCTCTAGGCGCGCGGGCTTCAGTAGTTGTGGCACGCAGGCTCAGTAGTTGTGGCACGTGGGCTCAGTAGTTGTGGCACGCAGGCTCAGTAGTTGTGGCTTGCAGGCTGCAGAGCTCAGGCTCAGTTGTGGCGCATGGGCTTAGTTGCTCTGCGGCATGTGGGATCATCCCGGACCAGGGCTCGAACCCGTGTTCCCTGAATTGGCAGGCAGATTCTTAACCACTGCGCCACCAGGGAAGCCCCCATTATTAACTTTTTATTTTGAAATAATTATAGATTCACAGGGAGTTACCAAAGATGTGTATAGGAAGGTCCCAGGTGCTCTTTATCCAGTTTCCTCCAATGATAACATCTTGCATAACAATACCAGCAAATTGACGTTGGTACAATCGACAGAACTCATGCAGATTTCACCCATTTTACAAGCCCGCATTTGTGAGTGCGTGCATGTGTGTAATTTGTTCTGTGCAGTTTTATCAGGTGTGTAGATTTCTGTAACCATCACCACCACAGTCAACATACAGACAGTTCCACCACAGCAAGGCTCCTTCCTGCTGCCCTTTTATAGCCATGCCCACCCCGTCCTCCATCCCCAACCCGTGACACCTTCAGTCCTAAGAGTTTTTTAATGGCATTTTTAAATGACTGGAAAAAAGAAAGATGTTTATTTCATGCCATGTGAAAATTAGTGAAATTCAGACTTCTGTGTTCGTAACAGTTATGTCCATAATTCAGACATAACTGTGTCCATTCCATAATTTTATTGGAATGTAGCCACACCCATTTGTCCACCTACTGTATGAAGTTGCTTCTGCACCACAACAGCAGACTGGAGTTGTTACAACAGAGACTGTGACCTGAAAAGCCAGAAATATTTACTATCTGGTCCTTTACCAAAAAAGCTTGCAACCCCTGATATAAATCATCATCTAGTTTTCTTTTTTAATCTTGCTTTTAAATCGAGGTATAGTTGATGTATTGCACTTATTTCTTTTTTTTTTTTTTTGGCATACGCGGGCCTCTCATTGCTGTGGCCTCTCCCATTGGGGAGCACAGGTTCCCGACGCGCAGGCTCAGCCGCC
>NC_041222.1:12391279-12408279 GCF_002837175.3 Physeter macrocephalus | reverse complement strand
GGCATGTGGGATCTTCCCGGACCGGGGCACGAACCCGTGTCCCCTGCATTGGCAGGCAGACTCTCAACCGCTGCGCCACCAGGGAAGCCCTGCACTTATTTCCTTACATGACCTGATATTTATTTTTGCATTTGGTGTTAGAAAAGGATATAACTTAATTGTTCCCTAACTGTTTAACCAAATTCTCCATCAGCATTTATTGACTAATCTCTTCTCTCCTCACTATTTGAAGTTCCATAGTTATCATATACTAAATCTGTCCCATCAATTTAGGGGATGACAGGGTGAATCATCAAGTTATGTGGGCAGGATATATATTACCCAAGAGTTCTCTGGGGATGAGAAGCCCTCACCCCCTGCATTAGCACTAAATGTTCAAGCCAGATGTGCCTGTGCACCATGGTGTCTAACCACTCAGGTTTATTCCATGTGCAGACACTGTGGTGGGGTCTAGCTTTATTTTTCTGGAGTCCATGGGGGATTGCTGATGGCCAGATGGAGCTGTTTGTTAATGGTTTCTGGTCCTTTATGTTGGATCTTCTCTGGAGCTGGCTGACTCTTAAAAATCCTTTGAGAGGCAAGGTGACTTGGTTTATTTCTCTGGCAGTGGTGGATCAGGAATTTAATTGTTTGAAGGGGCACATGTGAAGGATTGCTCACCACCAGGCCCTACTGCAGATGCAAAGGTGAATGTGTGGCAGTGGGTACGGGGTCTCTTGTCGTGTAAGTGCTTGTTCCACGAAGTCTCTTGCGACCAGGGAGCAGGCGGTGGCCAGCCACCAGCCTCTGCTCTGGCCTCTCGGGGCTGGGCTGGTTGTGCCTCTGCTTGTTACTGGCTGAGTGACCTTGGGCCCATCCTCTAACCTCCCTGGACCTGCTCTCCTAGTAGGAACACGGATAATAAAGCCCACTCTCCACCCCCGCCCCCATCCCCACCCTTGTGTTATTTGAAGGGTTGAGAATACTGTGTAAAGCTTGCACAGTGCTCAGCAGATAGTATGAACTTACAATATTTGATTTATTTATTTTCCCTTGACTTAGAGTTGTGGTGTGTAGATCGCTGTGAAAAAGTATGGATTTTTGTCTCCAAGTCCGGTCATCTTTCTTTAGCCCCAAGAGTTTGCTTTCTGTTTTGGAATTTTGTTGTGTCATGAGTCACTTCAGAGCCCAGGCTCCCAGAGTGCTCAGCTGGCCACCTTCTGCTCTCTGCCAAAGGTGGCTTCAGGTGACAGAGAGAACCCTCTGGCCAGGTGTTGGAGCCAGGCGGCGCTAACAGCCTGTGAGCTGTTTGTTCATCTGGCCTTAAGTGGATGGCCGTGCGAGATTCCCCGCGTGAGTTCCTGCCATGAGCGTGCTGGCTGTGACAGTGGGAAAGTGACTTGAGTCAGGTATCCCTGAAGCAGGTGATGGAAGGTGAGTGGGAGGAGTCGCCTCTGGGAGGCAGCTCCCACCTGGGTAAGAATGTCAAGTGCCTGGTGACCTTGGTGGACCTTGGTGTAAGCCTTTGCTGAGCGCGGTCATTTTGGCAGGACTTGCCCTCTTGACCTAAGGATGGGCTTTGTGGATTTAACCACAGCACAAAGGGCAGTTGAACTTGTGTTTACTCGATTTTGCTAGAACTGCAGGAATTTCTAATCCACTGTAATTTACCTATATTTGAAACGTGATCCCCCTGGTGTGGCCAGACTGTTTTTTTCTGCTGAGGAGACATTCATCAGAGTCTCCCAGGGCACCCGACCTTATTGTTGTTGACACTTCTCACCTGTCCTGTCCTCTCCGTGGCATCTACCACCTGGCTCAGGTACCATTCGGGGGCGGGGGGAGGTGTGCCTGGACAATTACAAGAGCTCCCTCTTGTCTCCTATTTCTTCCCCTTTCTATCTGATCTGTGTGTTTTTTCTGAAGTCTTTTAGAAAAAGTTTCGTACGAGTGCCACTCTCCTGCTTAAAAGCTTAGCCACTGCCTGTGGGGTGCGCCTCAAATTCTTAAGCCTGTTGTTTAAGATCCCTCAGAGTCTGGGGCTCATTGGACCTCCAGGCCTTGCTTCCAGCCACCGCCCCTGGGCGGCTCATGTTCTGTCCATGTTGATGGTCCCCAGCTGTGCCCTCCGCACCTCACCCTGTGGCAGTTCTGCTGAGGCCGAGCTCCACGCCGGGAACACCTTTTCCCTGCCGAGTGGCTAGTCGCTGTGTACAGGGGCTTTCACAGACATTCTCCATACTCTCCGTGCGGCCTGGCCGCCTGGATGGGGTGACCTTGCCATTTTCCAGCGAACGTTGGTGAATTTAAGTGGTTTTCTTACTGCCGCATAGCTGGTAGGAGAGCTGGAATGTGAGGCCAGGCCTTGTTCAGTCAGGCTGCCTCTCTGGAGCCGTCCTCGGAGGGCAGAGTTACTCTTGGCTGCTCTGGACTCCAGCACAGCAGTTTTTCCTTATTCACATATTTATCTCATTACATCACATTGCTGTTTGTCCTGGGTGTGTGCCACACCCCGTACTCCACCCCAAAACTTGATTCCTCAGATAAATCCCTTATCAGCTTGCTTTCCCGTGCATCTAGAATAGTACCTGGTACTCAGTGGGAACTCGATAAATGTTTGTTCGGATGAATACATGGATGAGTAGAATTTTCTTTCCATATCCTCTAATTTGTGGTTTGAGGGTGGATGGTACCCTGGTAATTAGGCTACTTAAAACTCCCGTGTGTTGGAAAACATCTCTCTTTTGGTCTATAGAAGAAATAGAAAGTGATAATTATTTTGTCCCATTCCCTTTGCCATCTCACAGAGATTCCTTGGAGAAAAATGCTGAAAACATATTTAATTATATATAGTAGGAATGTAATCTTTTAGCGAAATTTTGTCAAACAAGCTATACCTAGGAGTGGCTTTGAGGAAAGCTGACTCTCCTTTTATCTATCAGCCTCCACCCACCCCACGACAACAACCTTAACTGAAAAATAATAGTCATCTTCACTTTGGACAGTTGACGTTTCTCTCTGTCATACGTAAAGTGTAAATGAAAGCATCTTGAGAAATCCTTGCTGTTTATTGATCTCTTGTGTATTGGCTTCAAGACAAGCCTCCCTGCTTCCCCATGGGGATGGATGCCTGCACCACCATGTGGGAGCTGCCTCCTTTCTGATTTTGTTTTATCCTCATGGTTTATAGGAAAATAAGGTTGCGGTTTTTTTCCTCATTCATTCCTTGACTTCCTTTATCTGTTTCTGCCCCCTTGCCATTTGTAACTGGTCTGAAATCCTTCCACTCACCCTTATTCACAGGGCTCGTTTCTGCCTCTGAGCTCAGAATGCCCACATGAGAGGGCCACAGCGACCAGTATGAAGTGTAGGGCCCTTTTCTTGCATGTCCTTCCTTCCTGCCTTTTTCCCACTTTTCTTGTCTGGTTAATTAGTTGTGAAACTCTTTTGAGCTGTTTTGGTTTAGAAAGTCCTATTCCCGCTTTTTCTTTCACTCCTTATTGTTTAGACTGTGATCAGACTCTTGGTTGTTGAGTTCCTTCTTCTTTCCCAATAAATCTGTTCACCGTGGAAATAAAAAGAAATCCCCTATGTCCAGTCTGAGTCATGTCAGTAGGAATGTGGGAATTAGAGCTGGAGCAGCCAGCTAGCCAGGTGAATCTCAAGCCTGGAAATCCATCTGCACTTTTGGGGGGAGGCGGCCATGCTTCAGGCTTCTAAAAAGGATGCCATGGGGGGACCCGTGTCTCAGGCTTTGAAGAGTTTCACAGAAAAACATCTCTTTTAGCTCCTAGCTCTTTTAGCTCCTGAATCAACACAACAGTGTTTAATGCCACAAGACCAGTATTGAGAGAATCCTTTTAGGTGAAAACTTGTTTCAAGCTAGTGTGACCTATTTGAGTATAGTCACATGTTTCCTTCTAATTTAACAAATTCTCATCTCAGGTTAGTTTCAGGTTTGGGTTGAGGGTTTAAGGACTTCCCTACCCCTAATGGTAGGGGTCTGAGCATCACAAATCATTGAACGTGAGAGTGCTCTGCTGGGGGGCAATTTGAACTTGGAGAGCTCGTGGAAGTTCAAATATACTTCTGCTTCCTTTTTTGAGAGAGACAGTTTAGAATCAGGAGTGCTTAACTTTTCTCCCCCATAGATACTTTTGGGACTCTAAAAATGATAGCTTCTCTCCAGAGGAAAATTCAAATTCACAAGTGCACGTGCAAAAGCTTGCACATAACTTTTGGCCTGAGGTGTCTGTGGATTCTAGAGAAAGAGTCCCTGTTATAGAGGAATGGTGAGCTTCAGGTTGTTTTCGAGGCCAGCACACTTTTAGTCTTGCTCAGTGCTCAAGGCTTTTTAAAGCACAGCTGAGTGGTATGGCTGTAAGCGTGGACTTAACAGTAACCACTTCACATGAATTGGTAGTGGAGTCCTGCCCCGGTCAGTTCCTCACTTGAATGGTTTTTGCCCTTGAAAAGGTTTGGTCTGAGGTGATGATTAATCAACCAGTATTTGATCACCTAGTAGATATTCAGCTCTGTATAGTATATTGTTTCATCTAGGTCCCTGTTTTGAAAATGCTCTTTCCTTTAACTTCCCATAGGTGTCTGACTTGTTTCATCAGACACTGAGGGCATTCCACATATGCAGTGCTGTGTCAGATGGTAGCACAAAAACATGTCAATTAGGGCCAGCTTTGTAAGATGAACAAATGGTACAGTTAAGGAGTGTTGTATGAAGGGTGGGAAAGAACTAACGTATATTAAGGGATTAAGTAGCACATTATTTGTGTTTTCTTTAATCCTTACACCCTCCATGTCATAGATGGAGAAACTGGGTCTCAGAGAGATTGAGTACCTTACTCCAGGCCTCTGAGGAGCAAAGCCAGAATTCAAGCCCAGTCATGTGGACTCTAAGCCCAGATCTATCTATCTGTCTTTCTTCTTTCCTCCCTCCCTCCCTTCCTTCCATGCCTCTTCTGTTAAAGACCAGAGGTGGATGGAGTTGGGTTAGTGTTGGGAGAGGGTAGAAATGAGACCCTTAGACTGAGTATCCCCAGTAGGTTAACTTCATGGCCTTTATGAAACATCATTTCTCCTCTGTTGATTATCGCCCATCATGTAACTGTTTCTCAGCTGGTCTTTAGAGCTGTTTATCTGCTGTGTGCATCACTCTTCTTCTTCTGGGGAGCATCCAGTTTGTGGTGCCACAGCCCTAGGTGAGTGACCAAAGACCTGGTGGTCATGTTACCACCTGAGTGGCCTCATGCATGCTACTTCCGAGTCTTTTCTTATAAGTGACACAAACAACTTGGATGATCTGAGGGCTTCTCCGCCCCAGGCCCTTGCGTGATTTTGGTGCAGAAATGTCAGAGGGGAGTGCCTTTGTTACTCAGCTTTCAGTTGGCACAATGCATCAAGGTGGGAGGGAAAGTGAGCAGGTATTTAGTTAGAGTCACGTTCTCTTTGTTGTGTACTTTTAGGGGAGGTTTAAGTCGTATCTTTAGAAAGCTGCCTGCTTGGGCATTTGAGTCCTCCAGATCATGCACGTACTTGACAAGCAACAGAGGCAGAACCTTTGTGTGGTGGGTCCTAGTTATCATTCAGTTAGGGACAAGCTTTTGGAAATACTTCTCCTCCTTCAGAGGTCGTGATTTCTCAGCATGGAATGTCCATGCCAAGCTCTCCCACCATCTTGTTTTTCCATTTGGCAAATTTTCGTGTTCTTCTCCAGTTGCCCCAGCATCCTTTGCGCCCCTCCTGCATTTTGCATGGACCTCCCTTATAACCCATATTGCGTTGCATCATAGGTAGAGGTTTTTGTGTACACATGCCCAGCCAGACTGAGTCATTTAAACACATCCTGGTAGCTCTGTGTCAGCACTTTGTCCAATGTGTGTTAGGTATTTCACTCTGTGGTTGAAATAGTGTATCCTCTTTAGACGGAATGAAAAGAGATCGAGTTTAAATTCATCTGAGAGTGGGAGAAAAATCTTTGCTCCCAACAATCACAAGAATGTCTGGAGAGCCGATTGCTAGTCTGGAGATCCTTAGAAAAAGCTAGTAATAGACATTGGAAACTGAGCCAGGGAATGTGGACTTGGGCTCTTGCATTTTGACTTCGTTTGTGATCTTGTTGGAGGTCGTCTTTTGCATCAGGCCAATGGGTGGATTTTACTTGAAGGGAGAGTTTCTAATAGAAAAGCTGGGGAAACAGTTTCAGTTTTGAAACGACTTTATTAACCTAAAAATAATTAAAGGTGATCTCTTAACCCATGTCTAAAGAAGAGTCTTTCCCTCATATGTGATGATCCAGAATCCAAAGTGGGAAAATGTAAGACTGTTCAGAGAAGATGCTAACCTAGAAACCACAGAGTGCTGAGCCTTGGGAACTTGGAGAAACTCGTGCAAGCAATCTTGGAGGTTTTGGAGAATATTGGAGATGGGATTCTGGGGCAGGGGTGGGAAAGAAGGAAGACTGAACTTCTACTGATAATCCAGTAGGGTCCTAGGACTTAAGTCATATGGTTAAGATGCATTTTGAATAATTCTACAGTTACTAAAAAAAAAAAAAAAAAAAAAAGATAAATCCCTACATCTTAAAATTCCACATTGTTTACACACTGTCTCTTACCTAGATTTTTAAAATTACATAGACATTTTAATAATTATATGTATTAGTCTTGCTGTGGTTAATAAACCACAAATTCCAAAAATACAGAGGTTTGCAGCAAACATTAATTTCTAGATCGAGTTATGTGTCGGTGGCTGGGAGTCCATTGCTATGGCTCTTTTCCACAAGTCTTCCCTTCTGAAGGCACAGCCCCTGTTTGGGACATGCTAGTTTCAGGGCAGAGGAGAGAGCACATGAGAGCTGATGGAAACATGCAGTGGCTCTTAAAGTGTCTGCTCCCATCTGGTGTAGGTCACATTTGCCCATGTGCCATTGGCCAGAGCCCGTTACGTAGCCAAGCCAACAGTCACTGGACTCGAGTGGAGATGTGTCCTCCGGTCGGCAGTCACTTGGCAATAGTGAGTGTGTATAATCCTCTTAAAGGTACGGAGTTAATAATTGCAAACGATACTACAATCTACCGTGTGGTTTGTGTCTTCTTCTTTTGTCACTGAATGTTATTTAGTAAATACCTGACATCAGTTTAGATTTATCATTTTTAAAAGTTTTAAATACATTTTCTCCCTATTATGTATATTACAGTTTTAGATTAATTTTCGAAGAAACCAACCTTTTGCAAGGAAGTGATGTGGTAGATCACTGCGTGTTTCTTCTTGAATGATTGCAATGCGTGGAGCTCTGTTGTACACTGGTGCGCTAGCTCAAGGCTCCAGAACGATTTGAATAATGGGGTGATTAGGTATCAGAGTCTCGTTTCTGAATTTTGTAGACATGCCTCCAGTGTTTTATATTGTTTCCTGCTTAAGAAATATATTATTGAGATCTAATTCACATACCCTAAAAGTCACCATTTCAAACTATATTACAGTTGAGTGGTTTTTAGTATACTCACAGCATTGTGCAAACATCATTACTATCTAATTCCAGAATATTTTGTTACCCAAAAAAAGAAACCTCATATTTATTAAGTGTTCACTCCTATTTTCCCCTTCCCTTCAGCCCCTGGCAACCAAAAGTCTTCTTTCTATCTTTGTGGATTTGCCTGTCTGGATTCTTCATATAAATGGAATTCTGTATGTGGCCTTTCATGTCTGGCTTCTTTCACTTAGAGCAGTGTTTTCAAGGTTCATTGCTGATGTTTTCTGATATATACTCTTTAACATATTTAGGAACCTTCCTTTTATTTCTTAATTTTACTTAGAGATTTTAATGGAATGGCTGATATTTACCAGTGTATGATACCAATAAGCATTTTGGTAGTTGTGGGCATGATTATATTGGACAGTGATCCTATGATCAGTTAATGTAATAAATAGCATTAATAAATTTCTTAATGTTAAATCACTTTTGATTTCTTGGATTATGTTTGAATCCTGGTTTATTATTTTTCTTTCTTTCTTTTTAAAAAAATTCATCTAATGTACCATTTGCTGTTACTTTACTGACGAAGTTTACACTTACATCTAATTTCCTTTTTTGTCGTACTATTTTGATATCAGATATAGGTAACCCTTATAAAATGATTTGAAAGTTTTTTCATTTTTAAATGTGTTTTAGAGTGTTCGAATAAAACAGGATTTGCTCCTTGAGGTTCATTAGAGCTCAGCTGTGAAACCTTTGGGGCTTAGCTCACCTTTCAGTAAGAGTTCTCTGACAGCAGTTCTGAGGTTATTTATTTGTTTAGGTTTTCTACATCAATTTAATTTCTCTTTGTCCGTACATTTTCCTGCAATGTATGGCCAAAGAGACTTCCAGGTTTATTAGCATAGCTATTCATAGCACATCCTTGTAATTTATAATCATACACAGAGGTAAGATTTAAATCATTATTTCCTGCTCATTTTTCCCCTCCTTTCTATATTTAATTCTATATTTATTCTATATTAATATAATTCTATATTTAATTCTTTTAGAAGAATTAAATTTTGGTTTTATTTATAACTTTTACTCTTTCTTTTCTGTTTTCAATTTGTGCTTTAATTTTTTTATTCCCTCTTCCACTTTCTTTTTTTTTTAGATATTTATTTATTTATTTGGTTGCGCCGAGTCTTAGTTGCGGCAACCGGGCTCCTTTAGTTTCAGATCGAGTGCTCCTTAGCAGTGGCATGTGAACTCTTAGTTATGGCATGCACGTGGGATCTAGTTCCTTGACCAGGGATCGAACCCGGGCCCCCTGCACTGGGAGCGTGGAGTCTTAACCACTGCACAACCAGGGAAGTCCCCCTCTTCCACTTTCTTTTTTTTTTTTATTGGGGTATAGTTGTTTTACACTGTTGTGTTAGTTTCTACTGTACAGTGAAGTAAAGTACAGTTCTCTTCCACTTTGACTTTTTTTTTTTTTAAATGGGAGCACAAGGTGGATGTGGACTAAAGTGTAGTGTTTTATGGGATAAATCTTTTCAAATGTATATATTTATCTACTCTTAAGGACTGTGCTGCTTTTCCTCATGTTTTGGTTTTCTTGGGTCTGAATGATGAGTATATAGGCTGGTATATTTTTCGGTTTTCTTGTGTCTGATGAGGTAATACAGGCCTGCTATTTGCCTCTCACCAGATGAATTATTGGATCCCCTGTTTCTTTTTTCTTTTTCTCTCTCTCTTTCTTTCTTTCTTTCTTTTTTTTTTTTTTCTTGCCTCACTGCATGGCTTGCGGGATCTTAGTTCCCTGACCAGGGATTGAACCTGGGGCCCCTGCAGTGAGAGCACTTAGTTCTAACCACTGTACTGCCAGGGAATTCCCTAGATCCCCCTCTTTCTACTTGATGTTAGAATTGTCTTCTTGGATCTTAGGTTGAGTGGGATAATAGTTGACAAATCAGTTGAGTGGTCTCTCCTTGGGAAAAGGAATCAGAAGAAAGAAAACCAGGGTCAGGGACAGTCGGTCAAGAAGACTTGGCCTAGTTCCTCTCTGTGTCTGGATCCAGTATAGCCTGGCTTCCATCTTGTTTTAGGTGCTCTCCCCATCTCGGTAGAGTCCAGTCTTTTCAGAATTTGCGGTCTTGCCTCCTTTGTGCTTAGTGGACCTACCCAGGGCAGCTGACTTCATGAAGGTGCAAGCAGGCGCCTTCATCTTCCTCTGACCTTTCTCTTGCATCTCTACCCCTCCTGGCTAGATGAAGCCCTGGGGGCAAGGCACTCTCTGCTGGTGGTCCTCACATGGTATATCTGCCTGTGCTGGCACCCCCTTGCTCACAGCAGCCAGACACTCTGGGGGTCCTCCTTTGCCCCACTGTGGGCCCTTCCATACCCTCATCCCTCCAGATGATTGCAAATTCAAATTAGAGTGTCTGTGAGGGTTCAGGACATTTTCTACTTCTCAGGTAACCTTGATAACCCTAAGTAACCTCAGTGACATGGGTTAAAGATACCTCTTAGTTCTTTTCTCAGTTGAGTCCCAATTATCTCCAGTAGGAAATCTTCAAACCTTTTGGCATTTGGACGATGCCCTTTCCTAGTTTCTAATCTGGTACTCATTCCAGTCACTATCTGCCCCCGCCCCCCGCCCCCCCCACTACTCTTTCTCTCCCATTCTTCAGGTGGTTGTTATCTGGAAGGGGGAAAGAGGGAGAAAGCAAAGACCTGAGCTTATTAATTCGCTGCATTTATCTAGAAGTCTAGATTTATAATTTTTCGATGAGTGTGTAACATTGTTATTAATGTAAACACGATCATTTCCTGGTTAGTGAGCCTTTGGAGCTTTTCCAGGGTTCTCTCTGTGTTCTTTGATCTGTTATGAACATCTTTGAACAGAACAATTTTGAGGTTTTCCCTTTGAAGTGATTGCCCATAGTTGGCCTAAATTTAACTTTATAGCAAAGTCAACAGTCAGGAGTGTTCTGTTCAGTTTGTGCAGGGCACATTCATTCTTCAGGCATCTCCTGTGTGCCTGGCAGGAGGGAGGTCAGTTAAGACAAGTCAGGTACAGTCTGTGCATTCAGAGGGCTCTCATTCTCCTGTAGCGGTCAGGATGCCTCGAGAGGCTTTGGCAAAAGCTCTTGTGAAACGAGATCATCATGTTGTCTGCACTCCTCTAATAGTATCAAAAAGAGAAATTAGAGTGCTTTAGCATGACTTGTTTTTATTAAGTCCATATTGGCCCTTAAGGTATACCACTTTCTTTCATAAACCCTATGTTTACTGTAATATAGAATTTTGCTGGTGACTAACGTTATTTTAATAATCTCTCTTGCGGCTGGCTGACCACCATGGTGGATCTTATAACTGAAATTCTTTGAACGAGGGCAGTTTCCAAAGTGACCTGGTTATGTATTCCTCTTCCTAAGTAAAAAGGGGTGGTGGGGAGAAGAAATTCTCTTATAGATGAAAATGCATAGCAAGAATTGATATTTTGGAGCGTTGAGGAGTTTTCATGTGTTTATCAACTATGTAGTTGTAACTCTCACAAAGGCTACTGTAGATATATCTATTGCTACAGGGAAATCATTAAGGAAGATGTGGTTAAGGCACCAGCTGTGACTCTAGGTGCAATTTTAATTTTCAGCAGCATTTATGGTCTACTGTGAACCCAGCCCCATAGTCTAAAGGGGATGCAGGAATACTCGCAGACAAGTTGACTTTTTTTTTTTTTTTTGAGTATTTTAACAGTGATACAGCGCCTACCATGTTCCAGGCACTGTTCCAATTGCTCCATATGCTAACTAACTCATTATACCCATTATACCCATTTTATAAATGGTGAAGCTGGGGCAATAGAGAGATTAAGGAATTTACTTAAGTCATGCTGCTAGTAAAGAGTAGAACCAGGATTCAAAGCTGGGCAGTCCGTCCAGGTTAGCCTCAGTTTTGTTGTCATTCAACAGACGTTTATTGAGTACCTTATATTGGCAAGAGATTGAGTTGGGTCATTTCTAAAACTCATTCATTCATCGAATACTTACTGAGTACCTACTATGTTCCAGAAGGCACAGTCTCTGCTCCTGTGGAATTTACAGACTGGTGGGAAGTCCGACAGACAGATAATCAATTAATATATAATACATTTTTAGACAGTGGTAAGTCCTATGATGAAAACAAAGCCAGGGAAGGGACCGGAAAACGATGGAGGGTGCAGGGATATTTTTAGATTTTTGTGGGCTGAGAACGCCTCTCTGAGTAGGTGTCATTTGAGCAGAAACCTGTTTGAGAAGAAGAGCCAGGCCAGTGGCAATTGGAGGGGAGAGCAGTGTTCCAGGCAGAGTGAGCAGCAAGTATGAAGGCCCTGAGGTCCCGATAAGCCAAGGCCAGGTGTGTAGAGCAGGATGAGCTGGAGGGGAGTGGGGAGAATGTCTGGGATGAGGTCAGAGACTGTGATAAGATCATGTTGGCCCTTGTGGGTTATGGGAGGGAGTCTGGGTTTTATTTTGAATGTGTTTGGATGGATGTCTTTCAGAGTTCTGAGCAGGGGGGTAACATGTTTTGATTGACCTTTTCCAGGGAGCATTCTGGCTGCAGTAAGGAGGACTGACTGTAGGGCAGCAACAATGAAACAGGAGGCTTTTGTGTTGAGCCAAGGGATTCTCTCACTTCTCGCGTTTTGTAATTCGTGTTAGTTGTAAAGGTGCTGCCCTCCCACAATACGTGCTCTAGAACTCAGGTCTCAGTGAAGTAAACCCGCTACCGGAGGACTCTGAGGGTAGAGGAGCCTGGGTCACTGAGTCCACCTAAGCCCCTGCCCTTTCCTCCTAAGATTTTTGTCTTTTCCCTGCACGTTTGTTTCTCATGGGGACCATATCTTGAGGGGAGTTATCTGGGGGATAACTTGTATTAAGACCCTAAGGAATAATGTAAGCATTCCTCAACTGGCTTTAAAAACAGAAGCTTCATGTTTACCCAGAAGGATTTATGGCCAGAGAATGGACATGAGGGACAGTGTTGGGTTGGGGAAAGCCACACAAAGGGGATCCAGCTTGATAACACCCTTGAACTAGGTACCAGATACCTGAGCTCAACTCAGTAGAGTGATAACTGGCTTCCATACATTTGGATACAGAAGTCCTTCACCTTTTTGAGTCGGCTTCCTCATCAGTAGAGATAGTATCTGTCTGCTAACCTCACGAGGTTGAGGTTGACGTAGAGGGCAGCGAAATAAGAATGTGGAAGCCCTGCGCACAGACGTGCCATGGAAGTCGGAGATGGTAGCATCCCTTTATAGGAAAGTCCAGGCATCTGTAGCTCATTTGCTATTCATATATGCTCAGATAATATTACGGGAAGCACCCTGTAGTAAGGGTGTGGGTATCTTCCCTGGTTGTGTAGTCCTAAAGGAAAGAATCTGCTCTGCTGTGTGACAAGGTCTGGGTGACTCTCTCCTCCCCAACCCCCGCTAACTGATTTGAGAATTAGTTCAGTTCCCACTGTCTGGCCAAGACCTTTTAGACCTTTATGTGGGCCGTTCCTGGAGGGTTATTGGCTGAGGTCCCCAGAGCAAAGGTTAGGGGAGTTGAGGTTAGGGGAGTTGGCCTGGAGTCACTGGGAGACAGGCAAACAGATGGATGGATAATTACACACACACACAAAGGTGAACAAGGCACAGTTACAGTTGTTGGATGCACAGTGCTTATGGATAAATTATATATGTAAATAAATGATTAAAACTGTGAAAATTGCTTCAGTGGAAGTATCTTCAAAGTATTGAGAAGGGAGTGACTAATTTTGTCAGGGACTGGATCCAGGAAGGATTCTAGGGGGAGGGGGCATTTGAGAAGATTTCTGTGAGATCCTTGGAGCCCTCTACTTAAAAAAGAGGGGTGTGTGTGTGTGTGTGTGTGTGTGTGTGTGTGTGTGTGTGTGTGTGTGCGCGCGCGTGTGCGTGCACGTGCGCACTATGTAAGCAACGATGAGAAATATGAAACGGCATAGTGGGTTCCAGGATCAGTTCAGGCCAGATTGTGGAAAATTGCTGTCTGAGCTGATGTTGGCTTACCTGACTAAAGGTTTTGAATTCATTCTTTCTTTTGTGCAATGTTTAGCCATAGGTGATGGAGCCTTTCTGAGGCCCAGTGAGCTAGTGTTGTTAAAATGTAAGGATGGGCCCCTCAATGCCTAGCGTGGTGCCTTACCTGAGGTCATTGTTTAAATATTTACTGAAATGATGAAGACGTGATGGTTGTCTCAGAGCTCCAGAGAAGATGTCCCCCTGCTGATCCTTAGACCCTGGGATTTAGACACTGCATGCCCTCAGTGACATCAGTGTGCTGAGGAAGCAGGTCGTGGGATGTTGCTGTAGCTAGGTTCTATGGTCCACACGGAGAGCAGCTGCTGAGGGGCTTGCCTTTCCAGCTGACAAGACCCTGGGCTGAGAAGTGGAGGGCTGGGGTCCATTTCCATGAGTACCTTCTGTGAAATGGTACCCTTTCAGTAATTACAAAAGTATTTTTGACATTGCATAAGTAAGGATGTGATTAAATTATCTGTGGTCAGGGAGACAAAGGAAGGTACCTTTTTTGTTTAGTTTCCATCACCCACTGAGTTGGGTGACATTGCCCTTGACCCCAGACCATGCTTCCCTCTGCCTTGTTCCATACTCTCTTTCCAGATGTGCCATCTTCATCTGGAGCTTATGGACATGACTGCTAGATTGACTTCTCATTTCCTGTATGTTCTCTTCTCTGGGGGCTAAGTCATATCCAGCCTGCACACTTAAGAAGAGATCATTCTGGGGAAAGACCCATGCCCAGCCTGTGATGTGATTACCCACAGGTCAGGAATGCAGAAAACATTCCTGACCAAGGCTGTTTGCTTAGTATCATGTCACTTTCTTGCCATATTCCTTAGTCTTTGCCTTCTAATGATTGCAAGGTGACATTCAGAGGCTTTCCCATCTACTGCTAGACAGGGCTTTGTTCTCTTATCAAATCTTAAAGCCAGAAAAGGTTACTGGAAGACTGCATCTTTTTTGGATATTGTAGGGACATAATTGATTCAAGTGGCTTCCTACTGAGGCCTAAGAAGAAAGAAGTCCATAAGTTTTTAATCTTTCCTTCCCTTTCTTTTCTGGTACTTGCTCCCCCCGCCCCTTTTAAACTTTTTTATTGTGGAAAATTTTAAACACATACAGAAGAGGTGAGAATTTATAGTGAACCTGCAAGTACCAGCTTCAACAGTGATCAGCTTTGGGGCATCTTGTGTCATCTATATCCCAACTACCCGGCTTTAATTATTTTGAAGCAAATACCACACATCCTATCATTTCATCTATGAATACTTTAGTTATGTGTTACTAAAAGATGAAGACTTGTAAAATCATAATACTTCCATTATCACACCTGATAATTCCTTCATGTCATCAAATAATTGATCAATATTCAAAATTTCCTGAATGTCTCAAAATCTTTTAACCCTGTATTTTAATCAGGACCCACTGCAGTTGTTGATAGGTCTCTTAAGTTTCCTTACATCTATAGGTGCTCTTTCCAACTCTTTCTTTTTTCCTCACAATTTATTTATTTATTGAAGAAACTGGGTCTTCGGTTCTCTTTAGCTTCACATTGTGTAGATGCCGCTGATTGCGTCCTCGCAGTATTTGTTTAACATGTTCCTCACTCTTCTGTATTGCCTATAAATTGGTGTTGTGTCTAGAGACTTATTCAGGACTCATATCCAGTTTTTTGGCAAGTATACTTCATAGGTGGTGGTGTGAACTTATTCCAGGAGGCATGTAATGTTTAGCTGTGTCTTTGTGATGGTTGATTAGGTTTTAAATGTGTTGGATATTTATGAGGGTTCTGGCCCCTTAATGTTTACCTGGGCCGAAGTGGCGGTCTTGAGAAAGTGGGAAAAAGAGAATGTGGTGTGCTCAGGAGTTCTTTCTCTGTCGAAGTCTGACGATGGTGGTGGCTGTCATGTTTTCTGTCCCTGAACTGTTGGTTCCTGCAGCGCTTGCTGACACATGAATTAACAGGATTTGGTGTAGAGCATTGCCCGTCGTGTTTCTCTTGGTTGTAAAAGACTCGTTCACTTAAGAAATGGTAAGTAAGGAGAGGATCAGATTCTTTGAAAGTTATTTTTGTATTTAGAGGTGTTTCTTGGTTTGGCTAAACCAGCCGCTGTTGCTGGTGTTCTCCAGGTGTGTGTTCTTAGCTACTTTGTAAGATGATTCTTTTCTTCTTTCAGGATCTCATTTTGCCCAACGGCAGTACTCCAGCAGGCCCTGCAAGTCCAGCTTCTTCATCTTCCCTTCTCAACAGACTGCAACTTGATGATGACATCGATGGTGAGACCAGAGACCTCTTTGTCACGGTTGATGATCCCAAGAAGCATGTCTGTACGATGGAGACCTACATCACTTACAGGATCACCACCAAAGTAGGTCTTTTTATTATCTTCCACCTGTCTGGAGTGTCTTGGAGAATTGAAGTCCTACTGCCATGATTCCTGCCTTTTTCCCTTCCTTTGTACAACTCTGTTTACCTTTATGACAATTGTGAGTATAGCTTTTTGGGAGAGTGGATATATTCAGATTTAAAAGGATTATGCACACGTTTTTTTTTTTTAACCTTAAAATGAAGGAGAAATTGTGACTACCATCTTTCAAATGAAACTTTTAAACCCCATACTTTCACTTATTTTCTATCATGATATTGTTTAACATGTTAATATATCTTTACTCTTGAAATTTATTAATCATTGTATCAACCATTGTATCAACCTGAAGCTCTGTGATGAGAACATGATTATAATCTGGTGTAATTAGTCTCTTTTTTGGTTTTTTTTAAACATCTTTATTGGAGTATAATTGCTTTACAATGGTGTGTTAGTTTTTTATAACAAAGTGAATCAGCTATACATATACATATATCCCCATATCTCCTCCCTCTTGCATCTCCCTCCCACCCTCCCATCCCACTCCTCTAGGTGGTCCCAAAGCACCGAGCTGATCTCCCTGTGCTATGTGGCTGCTTCCAACTATCTATTTTACATTTGGTAGTGTGTATATATATGTCCATGTCACTCTCTCACTTTGTCCCAGCTTACCCATCCCCCTCCCCGTGTCCTCATGTCCATTCTCTACGTCTGCGTCTTTATTTCTGTCCTGCCCCTAGGTTCTTCAGAACCTTTTTTTTTTTTTTTTTTTTTTAGATTCCATATGTATGTGTTAGCATACAGTAGTTTTTTCTTTCCGACTTACTTCACTCTGTATGATAGACTCTAGGTCCATCCACCTCACTACAGATAACTCAATTTCCTTTCTTTTTATGGCCGAGTAATATTCCATTGTATATATGTGCCACATCATTTTTATCCATTCATCTGGCCATAGACACTTAGGTTGCTTCCATGTCCTGGCTATTGTAAATAGAGCTGCAACGAACATTGTGGTACATGACTCTTTTTGAATTATGGTTTTCTCAGGGTATATGCCCAGTAGTGGGATTGCTGGGTCATATGGTAG
>NC_041222.1:12378264-12390543 GCF_002837175.3 Physeter macrocephalus | reverse complement strand
TCTGTGAAAAATGCCATTGGTAGTTTGATAGGGAATGCACTGAATCTGTAGATTGCTTTGGGTCGTATAGTCATTTTCACAATGTTGATTCTTCCAATCCAAGAACATGGTATCTCTCTCCATCTTTTTGTATCATCTTTAATTTCTTTCATCAGTGTCTTATAGTTTTCTGCATACAGGTAGTTAGTCTTAATGTCAGGGAGAGGAGGAGTCAGAGAAGAGTGGGAACTAATATTTATTAACTTTCTGCCGTGTACCACTATATTACTGCCTTGTCTTTTCCACACCTGGTTCACATTTGAAAATTTGTATGTGTGCACAGGCATATGCGCTCACACAGTCTGCCCCTGTCTCTTTTGCCACTGTGTAGTACTTCTCAACATTGCTAGGTGCTTAGATGTGTATTATATCCTCAGAGGTCCTAGGATGATATACATACTCCCATGAATCATTTCCAGTTACTTATTTTTTTCTCCCTAGGGTCAACTTATTTTGTACCCTGTAGTCAGTGAAATGCAAAACATGTTTTTCTTGAATTTGTGCTCTAAACAGCTGAATGTCAAGGTGACCGCCTGGCACAGCAGTGCTCACCTGTCTTGATGCTTCCCCCCGCCGCTTGTCCTCCACCCTGCAGTTTCTCTCCCTGTCAGCGGATTCTCAGGCTGATGCCCGTGCTGCAGCTCACCACTCTCTCCTCTGCTGTCTCTCTGTCCTTCCTTCCCCTTTCTCCATTGTACTCTTATCTCTTTTCCTCTAAGTCAGATAATGTCTTAGGATAATCTTTCCAAGTTCCAATCCCACATTTTCACTTGGCTTCGAGGACAACACCTTAAGGGTGAACTTGTTGCAGGATTAAGATTTACTTCTTACCGTGAATTCCACTTCTGATCTCAAACCAGAGACCTTTTCTTTTCTTGTTTCAAATAGTGACACCAGGTTTAATACGTTGGTGATGCATCTGGAACCTTTTTTCTGAGTGTTGTATTAAAAGACGTGTAAGGATGCATGGGGATGAGAGAGAGGACAGGTGGGAACACAGGGTCCCAAACTCCTGATCTTGTCCCAGCACCCCACTCCTGCTGAGCTTCTCAAGCAAAGTTAATGGTCAGAGGACGAGGTTGTACAAATACTTACTTTATGACTTTGAGCTTTGACTCCCAGGCCTGATTCAGATTCCTGATGACAAAAGCTGGACAAAGTACAGAGCTGCTTTTGCCTGAGCTAAAATGAGCCTAGGACTGAGAGCCAATGCGGGGAAAGTGTTCCCCACCGAGGTCTAAGTCGTGGCTGTCTTCTCTCTCCAGTGGTGGAGAGAGGCCTTCTCAGGGCTGGCAGATCCTGGCAGTTATCTCTGTAGGCGTCTAGAAAGTAACATCATAATAATAGCTAATTATTGAGCATTTACCCTATGCTGTACTTTTTTTTTTTTTTTTTGCAGTAGAAACCCTTTAAATTTTATTTTATGTAAGTAATATGTGCTCATTATAGAGAAATTAGAAAACTCAAGTAAGCTAAAACAATAAAATAAAAGAACACTTACAAGCTCACCAGCCAGAAGTAATCATTTATAATTCTCTGAACTATTTGTCTCTATCCATTCACAAAAATGAGTATTTTACACGTGGCCAATTCACTTAATACAATGCAAATGTCTTTCTCTGCTAGTAAATGCCAGTGAGCACACTGTTAAGCCATCATTTCTAAGACTGCGGTAGTGTTCCGCCGTGTGGATGAGCTGTCATTTATTTTGTGCTAAGTGCTTTAAATATATCACCAGTTAATCCTCACACTCAGTGAAGTAGGTACTGGTAGTGTTCCTACTTTTGCAAATGAGGAAACTAAGACACATCGATATTAAGAAAATTGCTCAAAGACAAGCAACTAATACATGTTAAAACTTGAACACAGATCTGTCTTGAACCCAGATCTGTCTTGTGCTGTGCTTTCAGAAGACATGGTTTTCAAGAAAGTGACCCGCACCTCCCCTCCCATCCCCCCACCAGCATTGTCATCTACTACGGTGGGCTGACTATTGAAATTGATGATGATGTGCAGATAGACTGGAGGTTGGGGAAACAGAGAGCAGCCTTCAGCTCCCTTTGGAAGCCATCCTCCTCTTGTCTTTTATCCCATCCCCAGATAGTCATCTTCAAGGCTTATGCCCCAATTAATTCCTCTTTTCAGATGTCTCAGTGGTCAACGCAGGCTATATGCTGCTCAGGTCAAGTTATACGTAAGAATTACAAAGTGAATGTTAGATTTAATGATGAGAAGGTTATTGATGACTACGGTGAGAGCAGCTTCACTGGGGTGGTGGTACAGCAGTGTGCAGTGGGTTAGGATGAGTGGGAAGTAAGAAGGAAAAGACGTGGTGAGTGTTGGTAGTTTGGCAGTGAAAGTGAGTGAGAGAACAGTAGCTGGAGGGTGGGATGTGGCTTTGAGGGGGAGAGGCTTTTGCAGAGCAGGGGCTCTAGGTGCGTGGGCTTCAGTAGCTGTGGGCTCAGTAGTTGTTCGCAGGCTCTAGAGCTCAGGCTCAGTAGTTGTGGCGCACGGGCTTAGTTGCTCTGCGGCATGTGGGATCTTCCCGGACCAGGGCTCGAACCCGTGTCCCCTGCGTTGGCAGGCGGATTCTTAACCACTGCACCACCAGGGAAGTCCCAAGTCATAGACTCTTTTTTTTTTTTTTTTTTTTTTTTTTGTGGTACGCGGGCCTCTCACTGGTGTGGCCTCTCCCGCCGCGGAGCACAGGCTCCGGACGCACAGGCTCAGCGGCCATGGCTCACGGGCCCAGCCGCTCCGCGGCACGTGGGATCTTCCCGGGACCGGGGCACGAACCCGTGTCCCCTGCATCGGCAGGCGGACTCTCAACCACTGCGCCACCAGGGAAGCCCTTGTTTGTTTTTTAAGGGTGAAAGAGACTTGTTTAAGTGCCACGTGGCCATTGTTGGTGGAGAAGGAGACTGTGGGTTGAAGGTTGGAGCGTAGGATGGAAGCCTCTGAGGAGGTGGGCGGAGAGTGTCCCTGGCAGAAGTGGAGGGAGGGAGTGGCCTCTGATGGGGGAGGCATACTTTTTCCATTGTTTCTGGAAGAAGAAGGGAAGTGGTTTGTTTTTGTTTTGTGGCAGGACGTTGAGGGGTTCTTTGCTTATACCTGCAGTTTTCTCTATGAATAGATGATGAGGTCTTCGTGAAGAGTGAAGGGGGAGGTTTTGAAGTGGGGCTTAGAAGCTTTCAAAACTTCTACAGGCTTTGCATTAACTCACGGAGAGTCGACTAAGGAAGTATGGGGAAAATGGGGAAGAGAATTGACTAAGGAAGTATCAGGAGATTGCTTGACAGTGTTGAGGGTCCAGTTGTAGAATTTATTGCTTCAGTCAGTGTGTTTCCCTGATTTTGTTTTTCCTCCAGACTGTGCCTAAGTCTAGAAAAGCAGGCAGTAGGTGGTTGCATTTTTGCCAGAGTTGTATGAATGACAGTGTGGAAGGGGCATTTAGGATGTGGGCAAGTAAGATGCTGAAGTGATGGTTGGTGGAATTGATGCTGAGTAAAGAAGAAAGTAAAGACAGGAGTGGATGGATTGTCAAGAACTGTAGGTCCCGAGGCTGAAAAACCAGGGGTACTGGGAGATGGAAGAGTCTGAAATATAGGAGGGGTCAGTTAGAGAGGGAGATGTCTGAATTTCTGCGTGATGACAAAGTCTGTGGAGAGGCTGTGGCAATGGAGTGAGGTGTAGTTGGCTTAGAGGCGGGTGTTGTGTGTGGGAACCACCTGCGTCTTGAGGGCACCCAGATTATGAAGCCCGAGAACGAGGTGCTCTCAGGGGAATCAGGAGAAAGGCCAGAGGTGTCAGCAGATGACAGGCGTGAGGAGAGGTGGAGATGTCTATAACCTGATGGCATGAGCCTCAGAAGGATTTTCAGGGGTGGGAGGAGTGGTGTGGAGGGAGCAGGATGTCCACAGCCACTCTTGGTCTTGGTCTTAGAGGTTTGTGAAATGCAAGAACACCAGCAGCTTTCCACTTGATGGGACAGCAAGGGGGCTGTATTCTCAGGGGAGAGCCAGCTTTCAGAATTTGAGCAGGTTGAGGAACTACAGGACTTTATTACTTACGGAATGGGTGTTCCAGAGAGCTGGGTGGGAAGATCTGAGGAGGAGGAAATAAATGGAAGCTCGTTTCAGAAGAAGGAGGCCAGAAACCTCTTCAGCCTCATTCTCAGGTGCTCTTAGAGCTACAGGGCTTTGAAACAGAATGGGATTAGCTGGCTACTATTTGGTAAGGGAAGAGGTTCTTTTTTGGGGGGAGGGGTTACTCAGACTTGTTAGGATCCAGCTGTGGCCTGGACGGATGGCATTGCTGACAGAGACAAAGCCTCTCTAGAGTGAGGTGACTGTAAAATCAACTTTTCAGCTGACTGAAAATTCTTGGGGAAAGCTCCAGGCCATAGTCACTGGGCCCATCAGCTCCTAGGGAATGAAGAGGAGTTCTTTTGTGGGAACAGTGAGGCCCAGGGGACTGGATGTGCTCCTGGGGGATTGATTTTACTGTGGCTCCGTGCTGGGTCTTCCAAAGTATTAAACTTAACAAAATTTGGCAGTGATGCCTAGAGATGACCAAGGAGATATTCACAGGGTGCAATGGTGAGAATGAATAATCTTCATTACAACTCTTGTGCTCGGTTACCTATTTGTAGATCTGACTTTAGGTGTGTACAGATGACCTTATTATGATCGTTGTGGGGCATTCTAGAGTATGGAACACAGTAAGGAAGGACACAGAACAGAACTGTAAAGTGGTCGCCTCTGATTGTGGAATTGTGGGTGTGCACTTTCTTTTTTATTGTTTTGTTTACCACAGAGACTAGAAAATAGAGATAAACACTTATTAGTACTTTATTTTTCTTTCCAAGTCAGACCCTGAATTTCACAGAGGAAAATTTTATTACAGACTCATAATTGGGGTTTTATTGGCCTGCATATTTTATGAGCATTGTATGTCTTATAATGGACTAGATTTCTTTCCAGAAATTCACAGTAATGTCTGTGGCCCAATTTTAACAAGTGTGCAGAATTCCAAGGTGCGTGCGTTTTGCTAGCCTCGTTCCCAGCTCTACTTTTTCTCTCTGTCCTTGTTTTTCTTTATCTTGCTCACCTACTTCTAATTTATGTCATTTGATCATATTCCACATATCACTCTCTCTTTTCTAGAACAAGTGGTGGTAAAAATAAGTAAAATAATTATCAGGTCAGAGAGTGTGAGCATCCTTCTCTTTCATGATGGGTTTTCTTTTACGTTATTGCTTTCCAAAGCATCAAACAAATTTTACTGATTTATTAAATCCCCTGTCCTTAAAGGAGCTGTTTTAAAAAATGAGTTTTTTATGTGTGTGACTATAAGTATTGTATGAGAATGTTAGAAAGTTTGGAAATAAAGTTGAATGTAAAGTTGTCATCATTAAGTCCTAGATTTTTCTTATAACTTTTTATGTCGAAAATTTCAACACCAATGAAATCATAAAATATGTATAATTAATTTTGTATCCTGCTGTTTTTTCTTAAAACTATTACTGAAGCATTTTTGTCATTAAAAATGTTTTTACAGACATGATTACTGATAACCATGGAATAAATATACCATAATATCCCTGACTGTTTTTTATTGTTGGACATTTAGGTTGCTTTGAGTTTGTTATTTTAAATAATATTGCAGTGAACATCATGATACAGGTATCTTTGCCACAGTTAAAAAAGTATTTTTTAATGATAGATTCCTAGAAGTAGCAGAGCAGCAATTTTATATATATATGTATACATGTATGCCATAAATAAGGGAGATAATTCAGGTGAATATTTTCAAAAGCTTGCAATGAAGACAGACTTCTTATCAATGACACTAAAAGTAGCAACCATAAAGGGAAAAAATGGATGAATTTGACTATATAACAGCTTTAAAATTCTGTATAATAAAAGCCATTTGGCAATTATGATAGGTAGATCGCTATAAAGAGCTTTCTCACAAATATAAAAAAAAGACTTCTCACAAAAGAAGAAAAATATACAGCCAACAAACACTTGAAAGGATGTTCAACCACGACAGTCATTAAAGAAACAAAAGTAAAACAAAGATGACATGTTATTTTTCAGTTATACTTCCATCAAAGATAACCAGTATTGAGACTGTATGCTAAGAATATAAATCAGTCTATAACTGGAAACAATTTGTCGATTAAAGATACGTATACTCTTTCATCTTTCATGTATATTCTTTCTTAATTTCAAGAGAATTATCAGTGATGTTTACCGTAGTATGGTTTATTGATTGAAAAATTGGTAACAACCTAAATGGGGATTTGGTTTAATTATGGTATCTCCATGTGTGTTAAAGATGATTATGTAGATCTGAACTTACTGACACAGAAAGATGTCCAAGATATATCAAAGAGACATAGAAAAATATGAGTGACTGTGCATAGAAAAAAACATGGAAAGATATAAACCATAATATTAATTGCATTTATCTCCATTTAGAGGGATTATGGCTGATCTTTTATTTTTTATTTCTTTAATTTTCCTGAAGTTTTAAAATAAGTGTGTCGAACCTAAATAAATAGAAGGGGAAAAAAAGCAGTTGCTCGAAAGTAAAATTGGTTACAGCAGA
Source organism: Physeter macrocephalus (assembly GCF_002837175.3). Lineage (NCBI taxonomy): Eukaryota > Metazoa > Chordata > Mammalia > Artiodactyla > Physeteridae > Physeter > Physeter macrocephalus. The sequence goes on along the minus strand of NC_041222.1, from coordinate 12,383,889 downwards.
AACAAAACTTGTGTTTTATCATACATACTGCTTTTTGTAGTTACCAAAGATTGATTTCAAAGTTAGAGTAGAAAATGTTACATAGACTATAATTTAATGAAGTGGTTTTGCAAGCCATAATAAAGAGGAGCAACCAGTGGATATCATGTGACAGAAGAGGACAGAAAGTAGAGCCCTCTATTAGTTCTGTTTACAATGAAAATGAGTTGCATTCATTTGTCACCCTTCAAAATCGACCTTTCCTGAGCCCATAATCATCGACAAGTCCCCAGACAGAATCTGCTGAGGGACTCCGTGCGGTCTTGAAGAATGTCCCTTCCAAACTGCCTCCTTACTGTTGAGGAAACTGAGGCTCCAGGAGGCTTGGTGGCATCTCAGGGATGCTAGGACTGCTCATGCCCCTGCCTCAGGAAAAGTGCCAGGCTACTGCTGCCAATATTTCTGTCACCCTTATGCCTAAAGATTCATCAGTAGTGATTTGGATTTAACTATTCTATTTATTTTTTTCCCTCTCTCTGCCTCTCTCTCTCTTTCTGTCTCTAGTTCTAAAATGCTAATTCCTTTGGGGAGTCTTCTAATAAATCACAAATGCCTAAATTAAACAAATTTCCCCATGTCTTCCCACCCCTACCCCTGCATCATACGGGAAGGTTGCGTTTCATGGGCGTATGCCGGTGTGTGAAACTTTGAAAAGGGGAGAAGAGGCAGAAAGAGTTAGTTGGGGTTTAGGCCAAGACTGAGTCCTTTAACTTCACAATTTTGCTCAGACCGTGAGCCTGGCTTCTGGGATGGATGAAATCATAATTTTTGATGCCAAAGCTGTTCACTGGCTGCTGCTTTGATGGATGACTCTTGTTCATGTGTTTTTTTTGTTTTTTTAAGTTACTCTCCTTTTAAAAAATTAATTTTTTGGCTGCATTGGGTCTTCGTTGCTGTGCCCGGGCTTTCTCCAGTTGTGGCGAGTGGGGGCCACTCTTCATGTGGTGCGAGGGCTTCTCGTTGCCGTGGCTTCTTTTGTTGCGGAACACAGGCTCTAGGCACGCGGGCTTCAGTAGTTGTGGCACATGGGCTTCAGTAGTTGTGTCACGTGGGCTCTAGAGTGCAGGCTCAGCAGTTGTGGCGCACGGGCTTAGTTGCTCTGCGGCATGTGGGATCTTCCTGGACCAGGGATTGAACTCGTGTCCCCTGCATTGTCAGGCAGATTCTTAACCAGTGCAACACCAGGGAAGTCCCTTGTTCATGTGTTTTTAAGATTTTCTTGGTTCCATGGATTTAAACAGACTTTTGGCTTGAAAGATTTCAGTAAATTTATAAAATGTAGTTTGAACCATTTTTATCTTGTGCTTTAACCTCTGAGAACTGTGACCGTCATATAGTCGGTACCCTCACAGGGAAAAATGGCTTATCTGAGACATAATTTTGGTTTGGGCAAATTAATGTATAAAAATCCTGCTTTGGTATAAATTAATTTTATTTAATATTGGTGTTTGTTATCAAAGTGTTGCAGTCACATTTCAGAAAACTTAAATTCAGGGAATTTTTTTTTTTTGCAATACAATGATATTTTACAATTATTTCCTTCTAGATTTAAAAAATCATCTAAAATACAGTATAGTTTCAAGCTTATGGACCTGGCAGAATATGGAAGAGTGGGCAAAACCTTTTCTGTTTTCATCTAGTCTGGTTCCTAAATGAGCAGGTGATCTGTTATCTCTACTTTTTGTTTGTTTCCCCTCTGCCTTTGGCAAAACTTGTCAGCATATTTAGCAGAAGGTGGAGACTTTTTTTTTTTTTTTTAACAGATTCACAGATTTGGATTCAGTAGCAATATCCTCAGTGGAATTATTCTGCTAAAAGAAATTCTCAGAGTTAAACTTGGAGGAAATGAATCAAATGTTTCCAAGCACAGTTCCGAGGGCTAGTTCCATTTCCTGAGATAGGGGGAAATGAAACCTCAACATTTTCATTCTAGATCCTTGAAATTTTTAACTGGACCCCGTGGCCCGGACTTGTCATTCCGTGTTGGTAAGCCCTGCCATTTGGCTGGTGCGTTTGGTGGAAGAAAAGTGTGTTCTTGCCCATTATTCAAAGAGAGCTTTTTTCCTTCCATTCTGCCAAGGTATGCTACTCTTCCCTTACCCTGATTTTGTTCCACTGTCCTCATTTGCAGAGTACTCGGGTGGAGTTTGACCTGCCAGAATATTCTGTTCGTCGAAGATACCAGGATTTTGACTGGTTGAGGAACAAACTGGAAGAATCCCAGCCCACTCACCTCATTCCCGTAGGTACTAAGTCAGTACAGCTTGTTACTCACTTTTCCTGCGTTCTCTTTCCTGACGGTGTTCACTCAGCTCTCACCCTTTAAACTATGGATGAACTCTACCTTACGTTTCATACCAGATTCACCCATAAATGTACATTTTATGGATGCTGTGTAATACAGTTCACCTTTTGGGTTTTGATTTCTGATTTGCTCTACAGTATGCTGGTTTCTTGGGTGGGTTGGGATAGATTTTCACTTTTATTATAACAATCTTTTGAGGTATGGAGAATCCTAATTCGCATTTGCTGCCTCCTTAAAGACTGTCTGTTTCACCCTTCCTAGACTCCCTTCTTGCGGTTTGGATAGCTGCCCCCAGGTGAAGAAAGATGTCTCAGATTACAGCTGGCTGGGCTTTCTTTAGACATGGGTAATTCTGAGAGCAGGAATCTAGCACACAATCCACTCAACCACAGTTTTTCCTTTAAGAAAACAAACCAAAAGCCAGTTAACTATTTATTGAAGAAGCATACTATTTTTCTGTTATTTTAGCTGCACATTTTAAAAAACAAAACTAGAGCAAATAAGATTTAAAAGACTACTTAAAATCAACATATGTATTGAGTACTTCTCTACTTTTTTTTTTTTAAGTATAAATAACTGTTTAGACCTCAGATGTTTCTTGGGCTTCGGGGCTTTAGGGCAATTTGGGTCATAAAACTCTTCAGCAGGGCTTTATCTTTCAGTAAAAACCTTGGCTGGATAACTTCTTAGCGCTGCCAGTTTTCCTGCTGCCACTGCATCTTCCAGTCTTCCCCTCATGGTTGGGAAAGGCTGAATATGCTGTGAACACGCTAGCAGTTTTCTTCGTTTTCACGGCAGAAGTGGCCACGTTGCTAGTGCTGTGTTGGGGATGATGGGTCTTGCCTGGGGCTCCATTCTTTCTCAGGGAAACCCGCCCCCCCCCCATCTATTCCCTCTTCTCTCCAAGCCTGAAGTTTTGCTTTTCTGTCTTCTGATCACTTAAAAACATGCCAAAAAAGAAACTATAGTTTTAAACAGTTGGAACTATTCCTTAAAATCTTAATTTGGCAAAATTGGCAGCTAGTGAAGTTTTTAAAAACAGACTTTTATTTTAGAACAGTATTAGATTTACAGAATTATTGCAAAGATAGTACAGCAAATTCTCATAGACCCCCACACCCAGTTTTGCTTATTAGTATGGTGCATTTGTCACAAATAATGAACCAGTAACGATACATTATTATTGACTAAAAGTCAATTATTCAGATTTCCTCGTTTTTTTGCCTAATGCCCTTTTCCTGTTCCAGGATCCCATCCAGGGTAACACATTACATTTAGTTGTCATGTCTCAGTCCCAGGCTCCTCTTGATTGTGACAGTTTCTCAGGCTTTCTTTGTTTTTGATGACCTTGACAGTTTTGAGGAGTACCAGGCAGGCATTTTGTAGAGTCCCTTCATTGAGATTTGTCTGTTGTTTTTCTCATAGCTAGCCAGGGGTGATGTGTTTTGAGGAGGAAAAGCACAGGGGTAAACGTACCATTCTCATTACATCATATAAGGGGTATATACTATCATCCACAGTATTTATCACTGTTGATGTTAACCTTGATCACCTGACTTGAGATAGTGCTTATCAGGTTTTTCCACTGTACAGTTACTCTTTTTTCTCTCCCTCTTCGTACTGTACTGGAAGGAAGTTGCTCTTTATGTGTATGTAGCCCACAGTATGCATAAGGGGAATTATGCAGCACTTCCTGGCAACTAGGAGTATATGAAGTTCGGTACTTAAGGACCAAAGGTTAGACAGCGACACCTGCTGGTGAAACATAGTAGACTCATGCATAGACACTGAAGCCAGAACTGAGAGAATGGAAGTCTCCAGAATGCCCAAGGTGGATCCAGAGTATCTTTAAGTCTGGTTTCCTATGGTCTGGGTAAAAGCAGTGAGTAGAAGCATCTAGAAACTTAAATTTCTTCATAAATTCTTAGTGCATATCTGCATTGGAGAGAGATTTAATGTAAGAGAGGATCTCTGACTTAAACATGAAAGTCAGACTGCAAACAAACTTTTTTTCCCCCCAAAGAAATTCGTCTTACAGCAACTTTGCTGGGAGGTGTCTGTTATTAATAATCGACTTTGGTCCTTTTACTAGGCCTTTTTACTGCCCTTGGGAAGGTGAAGGGTAATAAGATAGACAAGGGACTCCTGCCCAGGGGAGTTAACTGTCAGATGGAGACCCAGTAAACATGTAACATAATTATTGTTTAAATTGTCATTTCTTTTTTTTTAAAAGCTTTATTGAGGTATAATTCAGTGTACCATACAATTCACCCTTGTGAAATGTACAAGTCAAGGGCTTTTAGTATATTCATAGAGCTGTGTAAACATAAGCACAACCAGTTTTAGAACCTTTAGAACCTTTTCATCACCCCCAAAAGAAATCTCTTACTTCTTGCCTGTTGCTTCCAAATCCTCTATCTTCCCCATTGCCTGGCAACCACTACTCTACGTGTCTCTATAGATGAGCCTATTCTGCACATTTCATGTAAGTAGAATCTTACACAATGGCCTTTTGTGACTGGGTTTTTTTTGGTAGCATAATGTTTTCAGGGTTCATTCATGTCGTAGCAAGTGTCAGTGCTTTGTTTTTATTGTCAAGTAACATTCCATTCTATGGATATATCATATTTTGTCTGTCCATTCACCTTTGATGGACATTTGGGTTGTTTCCACTTTTTGGCTGTTATGAATAATGCTGCTATGAACATCCATGTGCAAGTTTTTGTGTGGACATATGTTTTCATTTTTCTTGGGTATATACTTAGGAATATAATTGCCGAATCATGTATAACTCTATATTTAACCTTTTGAGGAACTGCCGGACTGTTTTCCAAAGTGGCTGCATCATTTTACGTACGCACCAGCTGTGTATGAGGGTTCCATTTTCCCCATGTCTGCATCAACACCCGTTATTATCTTTCTTTTTGATAATAGCCACCCTAGTGGGTATGAAATGGTATCTCTTTGTGGTTTTGATTTGCATTTCCCTGACAGCTAATGATGTTGAATTTTTAAAAAATATACCTTTATTATCTTCCTTGGAGAAATATCTGTTCAGATCCTTTGCCCATTTTAAAATTGGGTTGTTGTCTTTTTATTGTCGAGTTAAAATGGTTCTTTATATAATCTAGATACTAATCTCTTTTCGGATATATGATTTAAAAATTTTCTCCCGGGCTTCCCTGGTGGCGCAGTGGTTGAGAGTCTGCCTGCCGATGCAGGGCACACGGGTTCGTGCCCCGGTTCGGGAAGATCCCACATGCCGCGGAGCGGCTGGGTCC
>NC_041222.1:12370411-12378034 GCF_002837175.3 Physeter macrocephalus | reverse complement strand
AAAAAAAAAAAAAAAAAAAAAAAAAAAAATTTTCTCCCATTTAATGGGTTGTCTCTTTATTTTCTTTTTTTTTCTTTTTTTCCAGTACGTGGGCCTCTCATTGTTGTGGCCTCTCCTGTTGCGGAGCACAGGCTCCGGACGCGCAGGCTCAGCGGCCATGGCTCACGGATCTAGCCGTGGACGGCATGTGGGATTTTCCTGGACCGGGGCACGAACCCGTGTCCCCTGCATTGGCAGGCGGACTCTCAACCACTGCACCACGAGGGAAGCCCTCTATTTTCTTGATGGTGTCCTGTGGAGTACAAAGTTTTAAAATCTTGATGGAGTCCACTTTACCTATTTTTTCTTTGTTTGCCTGTGCTTTTGGTATTTTAGCTAAGAAACCATTGCTTAATCCTAGGTCATAAAGATTTACACCTATGTTGTCTTCTAAAAATCTTTTTAAAAAATAATTTATTTATTTTTGTCTGCGTTGGGTCTTCGTTGCCTCGCGCGCGGGCTTTTCTCTAGTTGCGGCGAGCGGGGGCTACTCTTCATTGTGGTGCGCAGGCTTCTCATTGCGGTGACTTCTCTTTGCTGTGGAGCATGGGCCCTAAGCATGCGGGTCCAGTAGTTGTGGCTCATGGACTCAGTAGTTGTGGCTCACAGGCTCAGTAGTTGTGGCACACAGGCTTAGTTGCTCTGCGGCATGTGGGATCTTCCCAGACCAGGGCTCGAACCCGTGTCCCCTGCATTGGCAGGCAGATTCTTAACCACTGCGCCACCAGGGAAGTCCCTTCTAAAATTTTTATGATTTTAGCTTTTAGAAAATGTAGGTCTTTAATCCGTTTTGTTTTGTTTTTGCGGTATGTGGGCCTCTCACTGTTGTGGCCTCTCCTGTTGCGGAGCACAGGCTCCGGACGCGCAGACTCAGTGGCCACGGCTCACGGGCCCAGCCGCTCCGCGGCATGTGGGATTCTCCCGGACCCGGGCACGAACCCGCATCCCCTGCAACAGCATGCGGACTCTCAACCACTGCGCCACCAGGGAAGCCCTTGAGTTTGTTTTTATACAGTTAGTTTTCATTTCTTTAACCAGTGAAGCTACGTATCTTCTTCTGACTTTATTGAATGTTGGCATTTCTTTAATGAATTGCCTCTTTATTTTTCTATTTTTTTTCTTAGTGGTTTGTAAACACTCCATATCTGCGAAGGAAATTAACCCAGTTGAGAATATCTATTTTTTCTCTAGTTGTCTTTTGTCTTCAACTTGACTCCATAAAAGATAACATCCCTTCCCTCCCAGCCAAGTTAATTTTTCCCTTACAGTTTCTGGCTTTGAAGCTTGTTTCTAACCTAGGATGTTAAAAAAAAAATGTTCTGTATTTTCTTCTATTACTTTTATGTCCTCATGTTTTATATTTAAATGTAGAATTTTTTCTGATGCGAGATGGGAGGATCTTATTTTTTTCAGATTGTGGGTTGTTCCAGAACCATTTAGGAGTAATCAATCACCAGTGTAATAGTTTGTGTATTAGACTATGTCATGCATTAGATTTGTACATTTTTGGGCTATTTCTGAACATTTTGGTTCATCGATCTCTTTTCTCTTTCATGTGGTGTCCCTGCTACACTACTGAATTATTATAAGTTTACAGAATGTTTCATCATCTGGTTGGATAGGTCCCCATCTATGCCCACAGTAGTCTTTGTTTTCCGAGTTTTTCTGGCTATTTGCACGTTTTGTTTTTCACGTGAACTTTAAAATCTTTTGAATCAGTTGGAAAATGGGGGGGGGGTGGGTTCTTGGGGGTTTTTTGTGGGTTTTTCTCTTTGCCAATTTTAGTTAGCTATAGTTAAAAATATGTGAGAATTCCTAAGCTTTCAGAATCTATTGCTTATGTTATGAGCATGGAGATAAAGTTCCCACTTTTTTTGAGCTTCACTGGAGCCATGTGAACTTGTAGGTGAACAGCCAGCCAGACTGTGGTTCTGGGGAGGCCCCAAGTTCTTTCATTTGCCTCTTCCCATTGGCTGTCCTGAGACCTGCCCTGTTTCCAGCCCCTATGGCTCTGAACTTGGCAGCTTCTGGGGCTCTACTGGGGAAATCCAACCTCTTACTTCCTAACCCGACTGTTTCTTTGCCTGAGTAGTGTCACAAGATGGTTGATAACTGATTGATTTTTCTCTGAATCCAATCTTTTCTGCTTTGTGTCTTTAACAAATTCTGTCCTGTTAACAGTACCTTTATATTTTCTGGTGCTGCAACAGATTTTTCTCTTTTTATATTGCTTTGTTTTTCTGGAATTTTTAAAGCAGAAAGAAATAATCATATGTTCTTCAAATGCCAACCTAAAACTAGAACTGTGCTGGATGTGTTATGTTTGTCATCTCATAATGGCAATTCACTTTGTTTTTCTTTGTAATCTAATAGTTGGAGCCACCAGAGAGTCTTCATTGTGACGTGGTTTTTGCTTTTTAATTTATTTTTTGTCTCAGAAGTTGGTTTTAACACCGCTTCATTTTCTGGGGCATAAATAATTACACAGCAGAGAGATTTCTTGACTCGATGGGTGCACATTTTGAAGATGAAGCAAATACATTTATTAAAGTCTTTAGTTTTTAATTTCACTTAGAAATTTAATGTTTGCTTCAATTTTTATGAAGGGAGCTTTGCTGGAAGGATGCATTTGTATTTATTATGGACCCAGTTTTGTTTTGGGTAGTGGTAAACTCATGGGAATTAATAGGAAGAAATTTGTAATGCAGCATTTGTTTTTCTTAATATGAAATAATCAGTAAAAAGTCTAACTTCACTTTCTAGTTGGCTCCTTTTTTTGTACTGTTAAATATATATGCTTTTAGCTTACCAAGTAGATAAGTTAATAGTGAATCATTAGTTGAACTTTCCAGTACTTGAATTAAATCAGGCTTTGTGACTGTTCTTAAAAAAAAAAACAAAAACAAAAACTTTGTCCCTATAATTTTATTGAAGTATAGTTAATGTACAATATTATGTAAATTACAGGTGTACAGTGTAGTGATCACAATTTTTAAAGGTTATACTCCACTAACAGTTACTATAGAATATTGGCTATATTCCCTGTATTGTATAATATATCCCTGTAGCTTATTTTATACATAATAGCTTGTACCTCTTAATCTCCTACCCCTACATTGCCTCTCCCCTCTTTCCTCTCCCCCCAGTAACTACGAGTTTGTTCTCTGTATCTATGAGTCTGTTTCTTTTTTTGTTATAGTCACTAGTTTGTTGTGTTTTTTAGATTCCACATATAAGTGATATCATACAGTATTTGTCTTTCTCTGTATGACTTATTTACCTTAGCATAATACCCTCCAAGTCCATCATGTCGTTGCAAATGGCAAGATTTCCTTTTAATCTTGATGCTCTTTAATTTATTTGTTACTTATTTTTGGTTAGGAGCAATATTTTCTGTTAGTTTGATATAAATAGGAAAAATAGTTTTCTGTCATGTAGTGGGTATGCAGTAAATATTTGTTGAATTGCATAGAAGAAGCAATTTAAAAGCTGTCGAGGAAATGGGACATATCAAGACTGAGCAAATGAAATCTTTGTCCATATTTCCCACCCAGAAATAGTAGCTTTTCTGGGACAATCTACTATACTTTTGTTTCATGGATTATAAAATACTTTCTTACAAACTAATATAAAATATGATAAATGTGAAAGTTCTTTACCAAAGTATCAAGTGCTGTAAAATGTAAATATTTTAAGATTAAACCTTGAAATGTTTAATGGGTTATTGTAATGCTTTGCAGGTAGGATATTTTGAAGGTTCCAACATATATATGCATATATAGTTTTAAAAACATTTTTCATTATGGAAAATATTAAGCATAGCAAAGCAGAGAGATCCAGTGCAATGAAACCCTCATGTTCTCATCACCTAGTTTTAGCACTTATCAACTCATGACTAATCTTGTTTCATCTCTGTCCTTACCCACTCCCTCATCCTCACACCAGGTGATTTTTTTAAAAAAAGTGACATAAACAACAAAAATTTTTTATCTTGTAGTTCTGGAAGTCAGAAGTCCAAAATCAGTCTCATTGGATTAATATCAAGGTGTCAATGGAACAGGATAGAAAGCCCAGAGTTAAACCCATGCACATATGGTCACCTTATCTTTGATAAAGGAGGCAAGAATATACAATGGATAAAGGAGGCAAGAATATACAATGGAGAAAAGACAGCCTCTTCAATAAGTGGTGCTGGGAAAACTGGACAGCTACATGTAAAAGAATGACATTAGAACACTCCCTAACACCATACACAAAAATAAACTCAAAATGGATTAAGAACCTACATGTAAGGCCAGACACTATAAAACTCTTAGAGGAAAATATAGGCAGAGCACTCTTTGACATAAATCACAGCAAGATCCTTTTTGACCCACCTCCTAGAGAAGTGGAAATAAAAACAAAAATAAACAAATGGGACCTAATGAAACTTAAAAGCTTTTGCACAGCAAAGGAAACCATATACAAGATGAAAAGACAACCCTCAGAATGGGAGAAAATATTTGCAAATGAAGCAACTGATAAAGGATTAATCTCCGAAATTTACAAGAAACTCATGTAGCTCAATATGAGCTGTAGTGAGGTAGAGGGGTAGTGAGGTAAGTGTCCATCGACAGATGAATGGATAAAGAAGATGTGGCACATATATACAATGGAATATTACTCAGCCATAAAAAGAAACGAAATTGAGATATTTGTAGTGAGGTGGATGGACCTAGAGTCTGTCATACAGAGTGAAGTAAGTCAGAAAGAGAAAAACAAATACCGTATGCTAACACATAGATATGGAATCTAAGAAAAGAAAAAAAAATGGTCATGAAGAACCTAGGGGCAAGACAGGAATAGAGACACAGACTTACTAGAGAATGGACTTGAGGATATGGGGAGGGGGAAGGGTAAGCTGTGACAAAGTGGGTAAGCTATGACAAAGTGAGAGAGTGGCATGGACATATATACACTACCAAACGTAAAATAGCTAGCTAGTGGGAAGCAGCTGCATAGCACAGGGAGATCAGCTCAGTGCTTTGTGACCACCTAGAGGGGTGGGATAGGGAGGGTAGGAGGGAGGGAGATGCAAGAGGGAGGAGATATGGGGATATATGTATATGTATGGTTGATTCACTTTGTTATAAAGCAGAAACTAACACACCATTGTAAAGCAATTATACTCCAATAAAGATGTTTAAAAAAAAAAAAGTGGGGGGGGGGGTAGGCAGAGCTGTGTCCCCTCTGAAGGCTCTAGGGGAGAATTTGTTCCTTCCCTTTCCAGTCTCTAGAGGCCGCCTGCATTCCTTGGCTCAGGCCCCTTCCTCTTTCTTCAAAGCCAGCAGCATTGCATCTCCTCTCCTCTCTGACATCTGCTTCCATCCTTACATTTTTTTTTAGTTGAGATAAAATTCACATAACATAAAATTCACCAAAGTGTATAAGTCAGTGGCTCTTATTATATTCACAGTGTTTTGCAGTCACCACCATCTAATTTCAGGACATTTTCATCACCCCAAAAAGAAACCCCATACCCATTAAATAATCACTTCCCATCCCCTCTTTTCCTCAGCCCAAATATTATGAATAATGTCGTTTGAACATTTGTTGTACGAGTTTTTGCGTGAACACTTGCTTTCAATTATTTTGGCTATATACCAGGGAATGAAATTAATTGCTGGATCACATGGTAATTCTATGTTTAAGTTTTCGAGGAACTGCCAAACTGTTTTCCCCAGTGACTGTGCCATTTTACATCCCCACCAGCAAGGTATGGGGGTTCCGATTTCTCTATATACTTGCCAACACTTGTGATTTTCCTTTTTTTTTTTCTTTTATAGCCATCCTAGTGGGTTCAAAATGGTATCCCAGTGATTTAAAAGAAATTTTTTTTTGGCTTAAAACATATATGGAAGTTTTATGTTTAGTCCACTTCCCTTTTTTGCTTTCTGTTCTCAGTATTTACCAGTTAATACAAATACTTGGCCTTCATTCGATATCTACCATGTGCTGGGAGCTGTGTTGAACTCTTTCTTCACTTGCATTATTTCATTTACAGAGTGTAGATGCCCTTGATTTTACCAGCAATCCAGATTCCTCTGCATAAACAACCCAGAAGGTAATTATAAGGGTGAGGCAGAGAGTAGGTATATCGCTTTAAGGAAGCTTGAAATAGGAAGAAACAAATTTATGAAGCCATGTACATTTGGCAATAATGATGCTTATTACAGAAGGAAATTCTGTTTGCAGAAGGATTCACCTCAGGGTTCCTTTAAATAGCAAGCTTCCCTGATTCATTAAACAAAGTTCAATGCACTAAATCTGAGGAATGGATAACTCTTTTCAGAATGTTATCTGTTACGTGAAATGAGGCATACCTAACTACTTATTTGCTCATTAGGCCTTTTTCCTAAGTCCTATTCAGCATAGGCAAATGAGAGTATGCTCAACAGGACTCAGGAGATAAAAATATCCACTGGGTTTGGTAATTGCAAAGTCACTGATCATCTTTAAAAGAGTGGTTTCTACATGAAGCAGGGATAGGGCAGAGAAACGCAGCATTGAAGGCAGTACCAACGATGGCTTCGTTCTGGGGTGAAGAAAGGTTGGGGGTTGAGAAATCAAGGGAAAGAGTGGAAGTAAAGGTAAATGATTCTTTTCAAAAAGGTTGGATGAGACAGGAAGGAGAGTGGAGGCGATGTAAGGTCAAGAGATAGATTTTTTTTTTCCTCAGGTATTAAGCGAACCAACCATGTTTTTGTAGACTCAGAATAGAGCTGGATGAGGAGATGTTGAAGATAAACAGTAGAGAAGGTATAATTAATTGATGGTGACAGGTGCATGATAGTGAACTAATGGGTCAAGGACACAGGTGGAATAGTTAGCTTTGGAGAGGGGGCTGTTCGCTACAGCCACTTGAGGCACGGAGGCAAAGGTGGCACCCAGTAGAGTCTTTACTCTTGAGATCTAAAACATACGGGCTTTCCAAAGCTCTTCAAGTCGAGGCTGTTGAATTCTCTCATACCCAAGTGCTTCCTTTCCAGCAGTGCTGGTGTTGCCAATTCCTAAATATTTGAAAGCTTTTGTGTTATAAATTGGGTTGCTTCTTGGCTTTCTCACTCTAAGTGCTTAGGATTCCACATTGCCTAAGTCCTTGTTCCTGCATCTTATTTTAACATTTGTGTGTGTGTGTGTGTGTGTGTGTGTGTGCGCGTGTGCACATGCACACGCTTGGGGTCTATAACTTAAAACAAAAAAAAATCTCTGTTTTGACATATTACAAAGTTTAAGGAGGTTGCAGACTTAAATGCTTGTTCCAGTTTTTCCATCTCCTCATCAACACTTGTTCTTTCCTTTCCTGTCTTTCTCTGTCTCTGTCTATTATGGTCATCCTAGTGGGTGTGAAGTGGTATCTCACTGTGGTGTTTTGTTTTTTTTTAACGTCTTTATTGGACTATAATTGCTTTACAGTGGTGTGTTAGTTTCTGCTTTATAACAAAGTGAATCAGCTATACATATACATTTATCCCCATATCTCCTCCCTCTTGTGTCTCCCTCCCACCCTCCCTATCCCACCCCTCTAGGTGGTCACAAAGCACC
>NC_041222.1:12369716-12370009 GCF_002837175.3 Physeter macrocephalus | reverse complement strand
TATTCCATTGTATATATGTGCCACATCTTCTTTATCCATTCATCTGTCGATGGACACTTAGGTTGCTTCCATGTCCTGGCTATTGTAAATAGAGCTGCAGTGAACATTGTGGTACATGTCTCTTTTAATTATGGTTTTCTCAGGATATATGCCCAGTAGTGGGATTGCTGGTTCGTATGGTAGTTCTATTTTTAGTTTTTTAAGAAACCTCCATACTGTTCTCCGTGGTGGCTGTATCAATTTACATTCCCACCAACAATGCAAGAGGGTTCCCTTTTCTCCACACCCTCTCC
>NC_041222.1:12303873-12369553 GCF_002837175.3 Physeter macrocephalus | reverse complement strand
TCCCGTTGCGGAGCACAGGCTCCGGACTTGCAGGCTCAGCGGCCATGGCTCATGGGCCCAGCCGCTCTGCGGCATGTGGTATCTTCCCGGACCGGGACACGAACCCGTGTCCCCTGCGTCGGCAGGCGGACTCTCAACCACTGCGCCACCAGGGAAACCCCTGTTTGTAGATTTTTTGATGATGGCCATTCTGACTGGTGTGAGGTGCTACGTCGTTGTAGTTTTGATTTGCATTTCTCTAATGATTATCTCACTGTGGTTTTGATTTGTATTTCCCTAATGACTGATGATGTGGAACATCTTTTCATGTGCGTTTTGGCCATTTGTACATCTTCTTTGGAGATATGTCTACTGGGTCATTTGCCCTTTTTAAAATATACATGTTCTTTTAATATTTCATAACCAAAACATTTTCAAATTGTGCATTAGCAGATACTCTCTTTCCCTGTGGTGGCAGTAATGAGGAAGGCCTTTTAATCAAGCTGCTACAGAAAAAGGTTAAAGCTCAAAGGTCCCTTTTAAGCCAGGTAGTTTTAAATTGCCGACAATCTTGGCTCAGAGTAAATACGATGGAGAGATTTATTTGAGTGAGGAGTAAAGGAAGTTATATTATTAAGAACCTTTAAGCATAAACCTAAACAAAAAAAATTGCCTTAGAAAAGGTATTTTTTTAGATACGTGGGTTTCCTTAATGTACTTATTTTTTCATTCACCAAATTCTTTTACCCCTTGAACTGGGAGTAGGATCTTAAGATATTTAAATAAATTTTTGTGTGGCTGATGTTGTCTGACTCCTTTCCTTTCTTTCTTATCTTGCCTTAACTTTCCCATTATATCACCTGTGCATCAAGCAACATAAAAATACCTATACTATCAGATTTACCCGTAGATGTTAACTGACTGTTTTCTGTGTTCCAGGGACCATGCTCTACTGTTTCATTTCTTGTATTATAAAATTGACCGGGTAGTTGTGATTTACTCCATTGGTATTTTTTCAGAAATATTTATACTGATGACTACATACAGATCTGACCAATGAAGAAAGACTGTTCTTGACAGATGGGTCCTAGGACTTACTTGCTAGCCTGGTTTTTCTTTGCACTTTCTTATCAATTACTCTGAATATTTTTGTTCATTTCATCGTAGCCACTTCCTGAGAAGTTTGTGGTGAAAGGTGTTGTGGATCGTTTTTCAGAAGAGTTTGTGGAGACCAGAAGAAAAGCTTTGGATAAATTCCTGAAAAGAATTACGGATCATCCTGTGCTTTCTTTCAATGAACACTTTAATGTTTTCCTTACTGCTAAGGTAAGGCAGAATTTTTCATGTTCCTCTCCCAGATTAGCATTCTTTGGGCTCTTTCTTAAAAGCTGTTTTGACCTCTCTCAAGCCACCCCTGCAGTGGGTGTCATAGAATTGCTCTGGGTTTTTTGTTTTTGTTTTTGTTTCTGGTGCTCATCTGCCTTGGCATGGTTTCTGTGTTAGAATTTAGGAGAAATATCCCCCTGCAGCAGTCAAGGAAGTTAGAATAGTTTCACTTACCAAAAGCAGGGATAAGTATTTCCCTACACATTTACCAGCGATATTACTGGGTGAGGCCATTCTGACCAACGGTGGGCACGAAAGGGAAAGAATGTTTATTGAGTGTTTGGTAAGGACATTTTTCACAGGAACCCTGTGAGTATTTGCTCATAGCCTCATTTCACAGGCAAGGAAACTAAAGTTCAGGGCGTGTGTACTAGTTCAGCTGGCATCACTAGGTTGTGAAATAGGGTCATTGTGGCTCCTGAGGCCACAGTTTCCACAGACTGCCTGACCAAGAGTAGTTCAGCATTACTTGCCCACAGCGAAGTTCCTAACCGGTGGGCATTTTCCAAGCACTTGCCAGGGAAATAGTTGGGGCCTACACAGCTGCCAGATTTTATGTATTCAAACTCAAGCTGGCACCCCCGACTTTTCTCTGAACTTCCCTGTTGGCAGAACTGGCCAGCAACCTGAGGTGCTCGACTCTGATTGTCTGCAGATATGGGAGCTCGTGTTCAGACTCTTGTGCCAGCTTCCCTCCAGCCCCATCTGTTTATTTTCATGTATCCTATTCTCACATTCAGGCCATAGGTAATTCATTCCATGTTGGCAAGGGTATCAAGGCCCAGGTTCTTTTCAGTTTTCTTTTTCAAAATGGCAAAATGGAGAAATATTTATAGACAACATCAGTTGCCGTAAAGACGTTGGAGGGGATGCCATTCTCTGGACATAAGAGCCACCTGGCAAAGTCCTCCAGTGTTGTGGGTTTGTTTTTTTTTTTCACGTTTTCCTAGACCTCAGTTAGCATTTAGCCTCCTTGATGACATTCCTGTTCCTCTTCTTTTTTTCCTGGAAGCCTTTCCCACACAGGTCAAACTTGTGTTCTTTTTAAAAATAAGTATTTCCTAGTGAACTGCTCCTTGGACGTAGTTCTTCCAGTGACTACACAAAGTAAAATCCACTCTGTTCTCCAAAAGTGCAGCTCACTGTTTCACCCAGATTAGTGGTTCAGTTGTCCAGGCAGGCCCTCAAGTTTCGTCGTTTTTATTGAATAAAGAGACAAAGGAGGAGAAAGTTTGGACCCCTGGTCATTAGGAATTTGTGTAAAGAATAAGTAGGAAAGGTGGGGTTTTTTTGTTTTGTTTTTTTTTTTTTTGGTATATGTGGTGTTCATCTGTGGACCAAGCAATATGAACTGATTTTATTTTATTTTATTTTATTTTTTTTTTTTTTGCGGTACGCGGGCCTCTCACTGCTGTGGCCTCTCCCGTTGCGGAGCACAGGCTCCGGATGCGCAGGCTCAGCGGCCATGGCTCACGGGCCCAGCCGCTCCGCGGCATGTGGGATCTTCCCAGACCGGGGAACGAACCCGTGTCCCCTGCAACGGCAGGCGGATTCTCAACCACTGCGCCACCAGGGAAGCCCTGATTTTATTTTTAATTTGCTCAATTTTGTTACTGAAGTATAACATGCATAGAGAAAAATATACAAATCACAGCTCAATAAATGATCACAAAATGAACATACCTTTATAATCACTACCCAGTCAAGACAGAAGATCCCCAGCACACTGGAAGCCTCTCTCATCTCTGCTCCCAATCACTACCACCCCCCTTCTCCCCAGGGTAAACAGTGTCCTGATTTCTATCATCAGAGATGACTGATTTTTTTAAAAGCCCTTCAAAGTCTTAGTCAAAATCTAACTTGATATGAGTGAGTACGGGGGAGTTGGCTTGTTTAAAAAGAACAGCCTCCTGCCTTAGTTCAGTTTTATTTGCTGAAGCAAATGCACTAAATAACCTCATCTTTTCTTTTATTTCTTTTTAATTGTGGGAAAATAAACATGACATAAAATTTACCATCTTAACCATTTTACAGTGTACAGTTGGGAAATGTTAAGTATATTCACCCTGTCGTACATCTAATCTCCAGAACTTTTTCATCCTGAAAAACTGAAACTTTGTACCTACTAAACTATAACTCCCCATCTCACCCACCCCGTACCCCCATCTTTTCTCTTAAAACGCTTTGAATAACTTGGTCCTGTCCTTAGGCAACTGACATGCTCTGCCATAGTGAATGCAGAAGCTCCTCTTCCTTGTGATGACATATCTTACCACAAATTAGAAGGGTCCTTAAGAAGAAGCCGCTGATGCTGGGGGAGGTGGAGGATGCTTAGTATCAGCTGTGTTCAAATCAATGTTTTCATCGTTAGCAGAATGGGTGCAGCAGTCAGATAGGTATGACTAAATAACTGTACTCAACACGTTAATGAACTTGGTTAACTGGGGATTCTTTGTAAAGTGCTACTTGAAGTAGAGTTTATGCAGTCCAGTGAGTCCATTTGGATCGAACCCTGATCCAAAAAAACATTGTCTATGGAGCAATTCCTAGAACTCCAGGGCTTCAGTTACGGTCTTGTGAAAGCCTGGTGCCTACAGGGATGCTTTTATCTAGAGTGTATGAGGTTAGGAGGGGAGATAAGATCATTATTTTATTAAAAAAATTTTTTCTTTGGCCGTGGCATGCAGGATCTTAGCTCCCCAACCAGGGATCGAACCCTCGCCCCCTGCAGTGGAATCGCAGTGTCCTAACAACTGGACCACCAGGGAGTTCCCTGAGATGGGATCTTTAGAACATTGTCTCAGGCAGGTGGCATAGAAAGGAAGGACAGAGATGGAGGAGGGAGCTTAGAGGAGGTTGCTGCCATTTTTAAGATCAGTGAGCTTCGCATATATTTCACATGCTGAAGGATTAGAAGTTGAAGTTATAAGACAGGAGAGAAGGGATGGTTGAGTGGGCAAGGGCCTTGGCTGGTGGGGGAAGTGTGGACAGGAGAGGGCAGAATCAAGAGCAGAAGTGAAGGCCTTGGCTGCATGGAGGAGGAGGACGTGAAATCAGGGGGGATCTACATTTCAGGCACTTTTGGAGACCTGAGGCTGGGATGGTGTGTCACGTGGGAAGGGGCTGTCAGACAGCTGTGTTAGCCTCTGCGCTATTCCTACACGAGGTGAGGTCACCATAAAGCAGGGGCCTTGTGCCATGTTCTCTTCTCTCCCTGTAGACCTGCCCCTCTAGGACTGGGAATTATCATTCTGTTAGTATCGAGGGTAGACATAAGGAACAGACACCTGCATCTTCTGTAAAACCACTTTTGAAGGCACCATTAAAGTAAGTGACATAGAACAACGGGAAGATACTGAAGATTCCCCTTAGAGTTTAATGATAGGAAGAAATTTATTTTACCTGGTAGACTAATATGCTTTTTAGGTTTAAGTTCATTGGATTTTGCAGCTGAACGTATTTCCCATTTATGCCTCGACCAAGAAATCCAGGGTAAAATGTTTTGTCATTTGCAGCATCTATCCTTGGCCTGGGTTTTGTAGCACTGCCTTTCCTGTCACTGTCTCCTGCTTCCCACCCTCCACTTCCCTTATATGGTTTTGGTTAGGATATAAATAAATGAATGGAATGAATCTCAGCTCTTGAATTTTGCTCCTAAAGACAATTTAGGATATTTTGTATAGGAGAAAGGGACACTTTTTAAAAAACTTGTATTTAAACAGTTGTGTTTAAAGGAAGGTGTGCTGGGTGAGTGAACCTGATTGGAAAGGTAGGAGTCCAGCTCTGTATAAAGAGACCTGGGGGTAAAGGTGCAGGAGTATGAGCGTGGTGGCTGTGATGGCTGTGATGGCAAGGAGAGGAGACGTGTGTGTGTGTGTGTGTGTGTGTGTGTGTGTGTGTGTGTGTGTGTGTGGAGGGGGCGGGTGGTGAGCGCCTTAACCTAACTCACCTCCTTATTTTCTGAGTCTTCCATTTCCAAAAGGAAACTGCCTAAAGGAGTTGGCTTACTGAGTCCTGGCCATGTGAGCAGTCGAGCCCTTTGAGTTTCTTTGTTCACATGTTATCCTTAGGACCTGAATGCCCATAAGAAGCAAGGGATGGCATTGCTGACTCGAGTGGGTGAGTCGGTCAAGCATGTCACTGGCGGCTACAAGCTGAGGAGTCGGCCTCTCGAGTTTGCAGCCATAGGCGAGTACTTAGACACATTTGCGCTCAAGCTGGGAACCATTGATCGAATAGCCCAGCGGATCATCAAGGAAGAAATAGGTGAGCTCTCTGTTGAGTTCTTGATGAGACCCAGGAACCATGTTTGCAGAAATGGCATTCATTGCACCAAGCAGAATCAAAATGCAGAAATGCGGGAGCAGCAGAACCAGGCCACATTTTGCTTATAAAACTAATAAATAAATACAAGAAGCGGGGGAGGTAGTTGTGACCAGAGTATAATTTTGCACCCCGTCCCTTGCCCTGCATTTCATCCTTGTGTTTGCTTTCCCCATAGCAAACAACCACTCTGAGCCTCTAGGCTTTTCCACTTTTCTCTCGCTCAACTTCCCTTCATCCATAGCAATGATCATTTAAAAAATAAACTTAAGTATCTTTTCTGGCAGAAAGATGGTTCAAAATGAGAGCAGTGTTTGCCAAAGTTACGATCCTAATGAGCTTTCAGGCTTGAAATTGACTCACCTGCCTACCCATGCTTCATTTCAAACCCACTCTTCCTGACCCAGGGAGTTATGAGGCCTTTCTTTAACCTTCCTGGTTGTTGCCACCACTTCCTCCCCACCCCTCTCATGGCCACTTGCTTTTTTGTGTCCCAGAACGTTGGGGCCCTTTGTTTTCTTACACATATGTAGGCCGAATAGACCTGAACAGTGTTAATGATCATGCTGGCATGTGATGTGAAACACATAGAGAAGGATTCTCTGGTAGTTGCCATCCATCGGTTACTAAAAAATGGCAACAACATTTTGTTGTAATGGCAAGAATCCTGGTGACAAATGATAGGCCAGGTTTTTTTGTGGGGGAAATCAAACAACATTTTTCCTTGTTCCCTGTGCTTTAATTCTCCTTTACCTGCTGCTGGTATCCTGTGGGGCCTGCAGGTTTTGGAAATGGCTTTGGGTACCATCTACACCTAAAGATCATGTGGGGTAAATTCTGATGGGACCAAGGTGTTGCGGGTGACCCCTGAGTGAGTCTGCCTATGTGAGACCACATTTCTTGTATCAAGTGTTTCCTAAAATTCCATTATTTTTCCACTGTGACTGATTTTTTTTTAATTTTTAAAAACACACCCCTAAACCTATATGAAACTCTGCCTCCATTGCCTGTTAAAATATGGCTTCACTGTAGGGGTAGGTGAGTAGGTTTCTAGGAAGATATTTGGTGGATGTAGCTCCCACCACTTTCCCCCAAAGGCATTGTGGTCCCCATTATCCAGAGGCATGACATTCCTATTACGGAGTAGAGTTGATTGATGTTATAGTGTTAGCTGTAATATCAGCTTTTGGAGATTAAAAAAATTGGTTATAAACAGTGTTGTGTTTAAAGGAAAGCATACTCAGAGAGCTCCTGGCTGCATTGGTTATTGAATCAGTAATACCAGTGATTGCTACCCAGCCAGATCTTAATTGGTTTCTCTTCCCCCTTTAGAGTACCTTGTAGAGCTGAGAGAATATGGGCCTGTGTACTCCACATGGAGTGCGTTAGAGGGGGAGCTGGCCGAGCCCCTGGAGGGTGTGTCAGCCTGCATCGGCAACTGCTCTACAGCCTTGGAAGAGCTGACAGAGGACATGACAGAAGACTTTCTACCTGTGCTCAGGGAATATATTTTATACTCTGACTCCATGAAGGTAAGCTGACTCACTTCTTGTGACTTAGGTACTTTCTTTGTTGTAGTCGTTAATCAAAAAGTAATTGATTATTGCCTATTTGCATGTGGTACAGATTTCCTTCTTCCTGGGTGGGCAGGATCAGACATGTGGACTGACCTCATGGACATGTAAAAAGAACACATGGTGAACCAAGTATGTGAATTAAATGAAAGAAAAAAAGTTTGGAAGAGATTCTTATTAGTGTTCTCTGAGAGTTTGAGAATAGCATCTACTGATGAAGAACAATATGTTGTGGAAAAAGAACAATTGGATAATTAGAGCTCTTGGAGGTTGAAATATGATTGCTGAAATAAAATTGAAAAGTAAAGTTGGAAGATGAGGTTGAGGAAATCTTGGAAAGTAAAACAAATTTTAAAAATAGTTGGAGAGAGGGCAGACAGCAGAAGCAAGAAGAACTACAGTCCTGTAGCCTGTGGAATGAAAACCACATTCATAGAAAGATAGATAAAATGAAAAGGAAGAGGACTATATACCAGATGAAGGAATAAGATAAAACCCCCAAAAAACAAATGAAGTGGAGATAGGCAACCTTCCAGAAAAAGAATTTAGAATAATGAGAGTGAAGATGATCCAGGACCTCAGAAACAGAATGGAGGTAAAGATGGAGAAGATGCAAGAAAGGTTTAACAAAGACCTAGAAGAATTAAAGAACAAACAACTGGTAGAATTAAAGAACAAACAGAGATGAACAATAGAATAACTGAAATGAAAAATACACTAGAAGGGATCAATAGCAGAGTAACTGAGATAGAAGAACGGATAAGTGACCTGGAAGACAGAATGGTGGAGTTCACTGCCATGGAACAGAATAAAGAAAAAAGAATGAAAAGAAATGAAGACAGCCTAAGAGACCTCTGGGACAACATTAAACACACCACATTCACATTATAGGGGTCCCAGAAGGAGAAGAGAGAGAGAAAGGACCCGAGAAAATATTTGAAGAGATTATAGTCGAAAACTTCCCTAGCATGGGAAAGGAAATAGCCACCCAAGTCCAGGAAATGCAGAGGAGTCCCAGGCAGGATAAACCCAGAGAGAAACTTGCCAAGACACATAGTAATCAAATGGACAAAAATTAAAGACAAAGAAAAATTATTAAAAGCAACAAGGGAAAAACAACAAATAACATACAAGGGAACTCCCATAAGGTTAACAGCTGATTTCTCAGCAGAAACTCTACAAGCCAGAAGGGAGTGGCAAAATATATTTAGAGTGATGAAAGGGAAGAACCTGCAACCAAGAATACTCTACCTGGCAAGGATCTCATTCAGATTTGACAGAGAAATCAAAGGCTTTATAGGCAAGCAAAAGCTAAGAGAATTCAGCACCACCAAACCAGCTCTACAGCAGATGTTAAAGGAACTTCTCTAAGTGGGAAACACAAGAGAAGAAAAGGACCTACAAAAACAAACCCCAAACAATTAAGAAAATCGTAATAGGAACATACATATCGATAATTACCTTAAACGTAAATGGATTAAATGCTCCAATCAAAAGACACAGGCTTGCTGAATGGATACAAAAACAAGACCCACATGTATGCTGTCTACAAGAGACCCGCTTCAGACAAGGGATCAATCCAAGAAGAAGATATAACAATAATAAATATATATGCACCCAACATAGGAGCACCTCAGTACATAAGGCAACTGCTAACAGCCCTAAAAGAGGAAATTGACAGTAACACAATAATAGTGGGGGACTTTAACACCTCACTTACACCAATGTACAGATCATCCAGACAGAAAATTAATAAGGAAACACAAGCTTTAAATGACACAACAGACCAGATAGATTTAATTGATACTTATAGGACATTCCATCCGAAAACAGCAGATTACACTTTCTTCTCAAGTGCACACAGAACATTCACCAGGATAGATCATATCTTGGGTCACAAATCAAAACTCAGTAAATTTAAGAAAACAAATCATATCAAGCATCTTTTCTGACCACAATGCTGTGAAATCAGAAATAAATTACAGGGAAAAAAATGTAAAAAACACAAACACATGGAGGATAAACAATATGTTACTAAATAACCAAGAGATCACTGAAGAAATCAAAGAGGAAATCAAAAAATACCTAGAAACAAATGACAATGAAAACACGACGACCCAAAACCTATGGGATGCAGCAAAAGCAGTTGTAAGAGGGAAGTTTATAGCGATACAGTCCTACCTCAAAAAGCAAGAAAAATCGCAAACAATCTAACCTTACACCTAAAGGAACTAGAGGAATAAGAACAAACAAAACCCAGAGTTAGTAGAAGCAAAGAAATCATAAAGAGCAGAGCAGAAATAAATGAAATAGAAACAAAGAAAACAATAGCAAAGATCAATAAAATTTAAAGCTGGTTCTTTGAGAAGATAAACAAAATTGATAAACCTTTTAGCCAGGCTCTTCAAGAAAAAGAGGGAGAGGACTCAAATCAATAAAATTAGAAATGAAAAAGGAGAAGTTACAACAAACACTGCAGAAATACAAAGCATCATAAGAGACTACTACAAACAACTCTATGCCAATAAAATGGACAGCCTGGAAGAAATGGGTAAATTCTTAGAAAGGTATAACCTTCCAAGACTGAACCAGGAAGAAATAGAAAATATGAACAGACCAATCACAAGCAATGAAATTGAAACTGTGATTTAAAATCTTCCACCAAACAAAAGTCCAGGACCAGATGGCTTCACAAGTGAATTCTATCAAACATTTAGAGGAGAGCTAACACCCGTCCTTCTCAAACTCTTCCAATAAATTGCAGAGGAAGGAACACTCCCAAAGTCATTCTACGAGGCTACCATCATCCTGATACCAAAACCAGATGAAGATACTAAAAAAAAAGAAAATTACAGACCAGTGTCACTGATGAATACAGATGCAAAAATCCTCGAAAAAATACTAGCAAACAGAATCCAACAACACATTAAAAGGATCATACACCATGATAAGTGGGATTTATCCCAGGGATGCAAGGATTCTTCAATATACGCAAATCAGTCAATGTGATACACCATATTAACAAATTGAAGAATAAAAACCATATGATCATCTCAATAGATGCAGAAAAAGCTTTTGACAAAATTCAATACCCATTTATGATAAAACCTATCCAGAGGCTGGGCATAGAGGGAACCTACCTCAACATAATAAAGGCCATATATGACAAACCCACCGTAAACATCATTCTCAAGGGTGAAAACTGAAAGCATTTCCTCTAAGATCAGGAACAAGACAAGGATGTCCACCCTCTCCACTTTTATTCAACATAGTTTTGGAAGTCCTAGCCACAGCAATCAGAGAAGAAAAAGAAATAAAAGGAATCCAAATTAGTAAAGAAGAAGTAAAACTGTCCCTGTTTTCAGATGACATGATTTTATACATAGATAATCCTAAAGATGCCACCAGAAAACTACTAGAGCTAATCAATGAATTTGGTAAAGTTGCAGGATACAAAATTAATGCACAGAAATCTCTTGCATTCCTATACACTAACAGCAGAAGATCAGAAAGAGAAATTAAGGAAACACTCCCATTTACCATTGCACCAAAAAGAATAAAATACCTAGGAATAAACCTACCTAGGGAGACAAAAGACCTGTATGCAGAAAACTATAAGACACTGATGAAAGAAATCAAAGATGATACAAATAGATGGAGAGATACACCATGTTCTTGGATTAGAAGAATCAATATTGTGAAAATGACTATACTACCCAAAACAATCTACAGATTCGGTGCCATCCCTATCAAATTACCAATGGTATTTTTTACAGAACTAGAACAAAAAATCTTAAAATTTATATGGAGACACAAAAGACCCCAAGTAGCCAATCCTAAGGGAAAAAAATGGAGCTGGAGGAATCAGACTTCCTGACTTCAGACTATACTACAAAGCTATAGTAATCAAGACAGTATGGTTCTAGCACAAAAACAGAAATATACATCAATGGAACAGGATAGAAAGCCCAGAGATAAACCCACATAGCTGTGGTCACCTAATCTATGACATAGGAGGCAAGGATATAAAATAGAGAAAAGATAGCCTCTTCAGTAAGTGATGCTGGGAAAACTGGACAGCTGTATGTAAAAGAATGAAATGAGAACAAAAATAAACAAATGGGACCTAATGAAACTTAAAAGCTTTTGCATAGCAAAGGAAACTATAAACAAGATGAAAAGACAACCCTCAGAATGGGAGAAAATATTTGCAAATGAAGCAACTGACAAAGGATTAATCTCCAAAATATATAAACAGCTCATGCTGCTCAGTATCAAAACAGCAGCGCAATTCAAAAATGGGCAGAAGACCTAAATAGACATTTCTCCAAAGAAGACATACAGATGACCAAGAGGCACGTGAAAAGCTGCTCAACACCACTAATTATTAGAGAAATGCAAATCAAAACCACAATGAGGTATCCCCTCACACTGGTTAGAATGGGCATCATCAGAAAACATACAAACACTAAATGCTGGAGAGGATGTGGAGAAAAGGGAACCCTCTTGAACTGTTGGTGGGAATGTAAATTGATACAGCCACTATGGAGAACAGTATGGAGGTTCCTTAAAAAACTAAAAACAGAATTACCATATGACCCAGCAATCACACTACTGGGCATATACCCAGAGAAAAACCGTAATTCAAAAAGACATACGCATCCCAGTGTTCACTGCAGCACTATTTACAATAGCCAGGTCATGGAAGCAACCTTAATGCCCATTGACAGACAAATGGATAAAGAAGATGAGGTACATATATACAATGGAATATTACTCAGCCATTGGGTCATTTATAGATATGTGGATGGACTTAGAGACTGTCATACAGAGTGAAGTAAGTCAGAGACAAACAAATATTGTATATTAATGCATATATGTGGAATCTAGAAAAATAGTACAGATGAACCGGTTTGCAAGGCAGAGGTAGAGACACAGATGTAGAGAACAAACATATGGACACCAGGCTTACCTGGTGGTCCACTGGTTAAGAATCCGCCTGCCAATGCAGGGGACATGGGTTCGAGCCCTGGTCTGGGAAGATTCCACATGCTGTGGAGCAGCTAAGCCTGTGCACCACAACTACTGAACCTGCGCTCTAGAGCCCGCGAGCCACAGCTACTGAGCCTGTGTGCCACAACTACTGAAGCCTGCGCGCCTAGAGCCTGGGCTGCACAACAAGAGAAGGCACCACAATGAGAAGCCCACGCACTGCAATGAAGAGTAGCCCCTGCTCGCCGCGACTGGAAAAAGCACATGTGTAGCAACGAAGACCTAAAGCAGCCAAAAATAAATAAATTTATGTTTTAAAAAATTGTATGGATACCATGGGGGGAAAGCGGGGGTGGTTGGTGGTGGTGGTATGATGAACTGGGAGATCAGGATTGACATATATACACTACTATGTATAAAATAGATAACTAATAAGAACCTGCTGTATAAAAAATAAATAAAAGTAGTTGGAAAGTAGAACAAAAATGCAAAAATACTGAAAATGTGAAAGAATGATAAGAGACGTGGAGGGTTAATCTCAGAAGTTCAGCATCCAACTGATAGGAGTTCCTGATTGAGAGAACAGAGAAAACTGAGGGAAGGAAATTATGAAAGAAATAATACAAGAAAATCTCCCTAAGCTGAAGGCTGTGCAAAAGGAATGGACAGAGAACCAACGCAAAGCATATCATTGTAAAATTTTAGAACAAAAGTGGTAAGGATCAAATGCTTTAATGTCCACATTAGAAACTGCCCCAGCCTGCACTTAGACTAGTTGGAGAGCATAGCTTCTGGGGACTACTATGATTGTAGACAAGGTTCATCTTGTCTAACTTGCTCATTTTATAGATGAAGAAGCAGAGCCCCATGGGTAAATCTTTTCTCTGTTCCATGGCCCCAATTCTAATGAGCAGCCACCTTATGTTTGTGTCTTTACTGTTGGCGAGAGAAACTGGATCAGTTCCTGCTTTTCAAAGCTGAGGCTCAAA
Organism: Physeter macrocephalus; assembly: GCF_002837175.3. Lineage (NCBI taxonomy): Eukaryota > Metazoa > Chordata > Mammalia > Artiodactyla > Physeteridae > Physeter > Physeter macrocephalus. Next base: position 12,356,310 of record NC_041222.1, on the reverse strand, counting down.
TTATCTCTCTGTAAGTATAATTGTGGCTGGGTACATTCTGTTCCCTTTGGAGGCAGAGAGAAAGCACAGAAAAAGGAGGGTCGTTATCAGGCCGTGTGGAACAGATGAATAATGTTCAGTGAACAATGAGGACAGCTTGTACTGGAAAGATGGTTGAAGATGTGTATTCCAAGGTTGCTACGGAGTGAACAGTGCTTGAGAGAGAGGGGTACCAAAGTTACCCTTAGGCTCAGGACTCAAGTTAAGCACACTGTAGACACCTGCAGGTGAGCCCTTCTGTGGGCTTACATGCTATACACAATGTGTGTGTAAAATGTAATTATGGTAGTAATGGGCTGAGAGAGAACACACTAGAGTCTTTAGCAAAGTTCTGGTAGTGCCTTTTGAGTACTGGCATCACTATGACCAGGCCAAGAGTTGGAGAATTTTTATTTAAAAAGGTTAGGGCAGGGCCCTATACTTCATATCCCACACTGCCTCATTCATAGAAGGTAGTTGGCAGATATTGAAGTTGGCAGTGTGGTGCATTTGGAACATTTACAGATATATAGCTATTGTATGTCATGTATCTTTTTTTTTTAACTTTTAATTTTATATTGGAGTATAGTTGATTAACAGTGTTGTGATAGTTTCAGGTGTACAGCAAAGTGATTCAGTTATACATATACCTGTATCTATTCTTTTTCAAAGCATAAGGAACTCTGCTCATTGTTATGTATCTTGTTATTTTTTCCTTTTTTTTTTTTTTTTTTTTTTTTAGCGGTACGCGGGCCTCTCACCGCTGCGGCCTCTCCCGCTGCGAAGAACAGGCTCCGGACGCGCAGGCCCAGCGGCCATGGCCCACGGGCCCAGCCGCTCCGCGGCACGTGGGCTCCTCCCTGACCGGGGCACGAACCCGCGTCCCCTGCATCGGCAGGCGGACTCTCAACCACTGTGCCACCAGGGAAGCCCTATCTTGTTATTTTTAAGAGAGTTTTATCTGCAAGTCAAAGAGCATGCTTATCTCAGAGGTCTTGGTGATGATTAGTGAGGTGAGAGAAGAGTGGGTGATAAGGTAAAGGCCAGTGTGAGTGGGGCCAGTTGAGCAAGGGAGCAGGTGGCAGGTGGGGAGGTCAAAGAGATAAGTAAAGGCCAGGACATACAGTAATATCTTAAAGGCATGGTTGGTAAGAGTCTGGATTTTGTTCTTAGGACTAAAAGAGAAGCCAGTTAGTTTCCTGCAGGGAGATGACAGGATACAGTTTTTACTTTAAGAAGACAGCTCGTGCTGCAGTATGGAGAATGGGTTGTTGGGCGGGGGACAGGGAGAGGAAGTCCGGAGACCATTAGGAGACTGTTGCAGGGAGCCAGGTGGCAGATAACTGAGGTGCTGGAGCTTGGAGAAGTGGGTGGATTTGGGGTATATTTTGTATGAAGGGCCAACTAGACTTGCTGCTGTATTAATGTGAAGTGAGAAATGGAGGAATTGAGGATGACTCCTGGGATTTTGGCTTCAGCAGCTGTGTTGATAGTGGTTCTGTTTAGTGAGATGGGGAAGTTTGGGGTGGAACAGATTGGGCAGTTGGGAATCAGGTTGTTTTGGCCATATTCAGTTAAGAAAATGCCTGTTAGTCATTAAAGTAGTGATGTCCTGGCAGCTGGTTATGAGTTTAGAGTGGGAATAGAAATTTGGGAGTCATTTCTGTATAGATGATGTTTAAATCTACGAGAGTCGGGGAGATTATCTGGTGAGATGAGATCGAGGTAAATAGTCCAGGCCTGCTTCCTGAGGCATTGGCAATATTTAATGGTCTAGCACCTAATTAGGGGGTGGAACAAGTAGGAAAGGAGCCTGAGAAGGAGTGGTCAGTGTAGTAGGAGAAAAAGAGTAGAGGATGACCTTAGGGAAACCAAGAGAAATGTTTTTAGAAAGAGCATGATAAACGGCGGCCATCGGATTTAATAATATGGAAGTCATTGCTGATCGTGATTAGAGGTGTAAGATGTGGATGCAGAAGTTTGGGTTTGAGGACAGTTTGAGCTGGAGATAAATACTTTGAGCAACGTTCCAGGATTGCTGTTTTCAAATGCTGGTTATTTAATTGCGGGATGGTTTCTTCAGCCTGCCCACCTTTTCTCCTCAGAGGCCACAAGGCGGAGCTAATGAGTCAAGTAACTAGTCAGTGCTTTAGGTTGCCCACTTCTGGTGCCTTTCAAAAACCAAAAAGGAGATTTTCTGGAAGATTGATTTGGGGGAGAAAAGTCCTCCTTCCTAAACAAAAGTGATTATAGACTGAGGGCCTGCTTTCTTGAAAATGTGAAGAATCAGGATGTAGAAATGTACATGATGATCTCAAGTGTTTTTAAAAATTAGAAAAGTATAAAAATTAAAACTCTGAGATTCTGAGTTAGGGCAGACTGGATACATAATGAAACTTCCTCTTTTTCATGAAACCAAAATGACACTAGAATGATTTTTTTTTTTAAGGTATGCTTCCGCAAAGACAAAGAGCAGCAGGAGGGAAACAGTAGCAGTACAGTTAGGAACTAAAAGCAAATTGAGAGGTGATAGGGACTCAGGTGACTCAAAGCCGCCTAAGCTGACGGTGGGGAAAGACTAAGAAGCCACCTGGTTTACACCGGGGACTCCTTCAAAATGTTCAAGAATTGGCAGCACCAAGTACCTTGGGACTGAGGGAAAGATGGAGCGAAAGAGAAGGATTAGTCAGGGGTCTGTTTCAGAAGCAGTTAGAGCTTCCAATTCTGTCCTCCCTCCTCACACAGGGGCCACTATCGCTTCGCCACTCGGGCAGAGCTGGAGAGTGATAAAAAAGATAGAGGGTCTCTGGACCGAGAGATGCCAGGCACAGTTAAAGGTGGGGGCTAAGATCCTAAAATCTAAAGCAAAAGGTTACTGAAAGTTGAGATTCTTAGTCGTCTTCCTCTGCTTGTCTCTCAGCCTTATACCTTCCCTGCAAGCATTAAAAGAGCCTTTTAGAAAAATCTAAACAGGTTGGGAGAAGAGACTAGAATATACTGATATTGAGAGGGATGGGGGAATCTTCAATGAAATGACCCAGCAGAGTTCCTGTAGAGAACTGTCAGCAAGACCTCGAAGTCACAGAGCTTTCAACCAGTTTTTTAGTGTTTCCCTCTTAGGTGAGTGTGCAGAATAAGGGTCACCAAATATTTAAGGGAAGGTTCTAATATAAGTATCAAGTAAATACAAAGAAGGAAAAACATAAAGCATCATTGAGGGAGAAGAAAATTTCCAGGAAAAAAAAAAAGCAATATCTTCAGAAAGAGAAGAGATGTCACAGCCATAAAACAAGCATTTTTTAAAATCCAGAGAATAAACAGAGCTCATGGAAATGAAGATCATGATAGAAATGAAAAAAAAAAAATCAATAGAAGAGTTAGCAAAGTTCACTTTAAAGTGAAAGAAAAAGACAGATGGAGGATTGGAGAGAAAAAGAATATAAAAATGAGAGGGCCAGACCAAAATACTTCAGATATCCAACATCTGAAAAACAGAAGTGCCAGGAAGAGACACAGAGAAATGGAGAGCATCAAAGGAGTCATTCAAGAGAAAAGACTAAAAGTAAAGACAAAACATGTTACTGGTTGTGCCTGAAAGATGAGATTGTGGGTGCTTTTTCCCCCCTCCTCTACCTTTTTCTTTATTTTCCAAATTTTCTGTAACAACGTATTTTTTAAAACTAAGGCAAAATGTGTGGTTTTAGTATTACCAACATTGCCCTAGAAAATTTAACTCACAGGTTGTCTGTCATCAAAGAATGAATATGTAAAAAGAGCATGTTGAATGGGGCAACCTAAGTTCAGTCATTTAATCAGAAATTATGTCATCAGGGCCAAGTTCAGACTAATTTTCCTCCCCATAGGAAAATGCTCTCCTAGGGGGGCACCCAAAGACAGGCCATAAGGCTCTGTCGGGTGTCAGATTTCTTTTTAAATTATTATAAATTTTAAAAATTGAAGTATATTTGACATATAATATTAGTTTCATGTGTACAACATAATGATTCCACATTTGTATACATTGCAAAACAATCACCAAAATAACTTTATTTACCCTCTGTCACCTTACAAAGTTAGTACAGTGTTATTGACTGTATTCTCCATGCTATACAGTACCTCCCCATGACTTACTTATTTATTTTTATTTTTAAAATTTTATTTATTTTTGGCTGCATTGGGTCTTTGTTGCTGCGCATGGGCTTTCTCTAGTTGTGGTGAGCAGGGGCTACTCTTCGTTGCAGTGCGCGGGCTTCTCATTGCGGTGGCTTCTCTTGCTGTGGAGCACGGGCTCTAGTTGTGCGGGCTTCAGTAGTTGCAGCCTGCGGGCTCAGTAGTTGTGGCACACAGGCCTTAGAGCGCGCAGGCTTCAGTAGTTGTGGCTTGCGGTCTCTAGAGCACAGGCTCAGTAGTTGTGTCGCAGGGGCTTAGTGGCTCTGCAGCATGTGGGATCTTCCCAGACCAGGTAGGTATTGAACCCGTGTCCCCTGCATTGGCAGGCAGATTCTTAACCGCTGCACCACCAGGGAAGTCCACTTACTTACTTTATACCTAGAAGTTTGTACCTCTTGTTACCCTTCACCATTTTGTAACCCTCCTAACCCTTCTTCCCTCTGGCAACCACCAGTCTTTTCTCTGTATCTGTGAGTCTGGGTTTTCTTTGGTTTCGGGTGTTTAATTTTTATTCTCATTTGAGCTTCTTTATTACAGAACACTCATTATTCTACACAAATTCCTCCTGGGTCTTTTGGGCTGTCAGCCCTTGGCACACCAGAGTACAAGCCATTCTGTACTGTCAACCCTGCATCCTAATGTCCCTCTTACAAAAAGATTTGAAGCTTAAAAACCTTCCGGACCTGTGGAGGCTTTTTGGTAGCTGCTGACCATTTGCATTGGGGCTGTTTTGGGCTGCTCTCTCCTCCTCCTCCTCCACGTTTGTGAGCCGACAGCCTCCTCAGGGGGAGACATGATCATGAGCTCTGGGGGTGGAGACTTTCCTGTTTCCTGGATGTTGGGCTTTCCTGTTGATACTGACCGTTGTGGCACGTTCTTGGAGAAAATCCAGTGCAGATGTTGAGAGCCAAAACACAGAATGTATCTATGATTGAACTTGCAAACACTTTTGTTTAATGGCTGTTATTAGTTTGTAAAGTAAACATTTTGGATGACAGGTGTTATGTTTCCATTGCTTAACTGTTTTATTACGGAAAAATTCAAACATATCCAAAAGTAGAGTGGAAGTATAACCGTCCCCCACGTACCCATCAGCCGGCTGCAGCAGTCGCCCACTCACGGTCCATCTTGTTCTAGCTCTCCTCCCCCTGCTCCCAGCCCCCGCCCCCTGGGTTATTTTAAAGCAAATCCCAGGCATCACATCACTTCATACAAAAATACATATCTCTGAAATGCAAACTTTTTTTTTTTTTTTTTTTTTTTTGTGTGTGGTACACGGGCCCCTCACCGTTGTGGCCTCTCCCGTTGTGGAGCACAGGCTCCGGACGCACAGGCTCAGTGGCCATAGCTCACGGGCCCAGCCGCTCCGCGGCATGTGGGATCTTCCCGGACCAGGGCACGAACCCGTGTCCTCTGCATCGGCAGGCGGATTCTCAACCACTGCGCCACCAGGGAAGCCCCAAACATTCTTTTAAAAAAGAAAAAGGATCATATTATTATCACACCTAAACAGATTTTTTTTCCCTTAATATTTCCTCAAATATCCAGTTAGTGTTCAATTTCCCCAGTTGTCTCACACTGTTTTTATAGTTTTTTCCCAAATTGGGATATAAATAAAATTCTTACATTGCTTGATATGTTTTTTAAATATTTTAAGAATCCCTCCCCCTCTGTTTTTCCTTGCAATTTATTTATTAAAGAAACAAGTCATTTTTTTTCCTCTGCATTTGAAAAGAAGGGTAGTGAAGTTCCAGATTACTAGGATCATTTTGAAATTGTGATGAAATGCTCTACATTAAAAAAATATATATAGACTTTGAGAGGAATGTATTCCGTGTCTCTAATTAAAAGTCACCTCTCGGGCTTCCCTGGTGGCGCAGTGGTTGAGAATCCACCTGCCGATGCAGGGGACCGGGTTCGTGCCCTGGTCCGGGAAGATCCCACATGCCGCGGAGCGGCTAAGCCCGTGCGCCACAACTGCTGAGCCTGTGCTCTAGAGCCCGTGTGCCACAACTAATGAAGCCCTCGGGCATAGAGCCCATGCTCCACAGCGGGAGAGGCCACTGCAATGAGAAGCTGGCGCACCACAACAAGGAGTAGCCCCTGCTCGCTGCAGCTGGGGAAAGCCCGCGCGCAGCAGTGAAGACCCAACTCAGCCAAAAATAAATAAAAGAAAATAAATTTATTAAAAAAAAAAAAGTCACCACTCATTGAGGTCCTCCCTGGCCACCCAGTGTACAATTCGCCATCTCCCAAACCCTCAGTGCTTTACATCCTCCTTTCCTATTTTATTTTTCCTGCTGGACACCTAGCACTACCTTACACGCGCTATATTTTTATATTTTACTTGTGTATTATCTGCCTCCCCTCTAGAATGTAAGCTCCAGGTAGGCAGGGGTTTTGTGTGTTTTGCTCTCTGCTGTATCCCCGGCACTTGGGTAAGTGAATGAAGGAATGTTAAGGCAAGGCAGAAACAGGGTGAGGATGGCTGTGTAGGGCGGGGCAGAGGCATGCAGAGTGGAACCAGGTATCTCCATGCCCTTCACCTTGTTGATTTCTGGTCTCCGCTAGAATCAGAGATCCCTACAGATCTCTGTGAGAAGCTCAGAGGGTAAATGTCTTTTGCTTGTCACTCAGTGATAGAGGAACCTCTCTGCAGATGCTGACCCAGTATCTTGGCCCGTTCACTCCACTGTAGGCTCAGGCCCCCTCAACCAGAGGCTAGTGTGGCCAGGTTTCTCTGCAGAACCTGTGCTGTTGCGGCTGGGAGGCCAGTCCCTCCAGACCATCGACCACGGTGTTCAAAGGTGCTCCCAGCAAGGATGGAAGTCTTCAACAGTTTATCTTGATTCAAAACAGGTTTCCCAGCCTTTAGCCTGGTTGGATTGCAGTCAGGCTGGGAAACCACGCTCTGCCCTGGAACGCAGCAGGAGAAGCCTGAGTGAGTCACCTCTGTGCTCTTAGCCAGCAGTGTGGCCTCAGCCAGGTCCCTCCATGGTGCCTTAGTGTTCTTGCCTGTAGAATGGGGGTGGCATCCTTTCACTTCTGCAGGGTCGTTGTGAGCTTTTGTTGTTGTTGTGAGTTTTGTCCACTGAGGCAGGGATGTTAACCCAAATCCTCCAGTCAGGCTTCATGAGAAGGCAGTGTCTGGTTGCTCCAGGTGAGGCTGGGATTGCAGTGGCTGAGGAGACAGACCCCTTACGTCTCCGCTGGGCCAAGGAAGGCACGGTCCTAGTGGCGGGGGCGGGGCAGTGTGGCTGAATCTTGGGGCCCCCTTGCCTGCTTTGGGGATAGGGAGAGGAGATGCATTTAGCTGAGTGGAGCTGAGAGGGCTCCTCTCACCGTCCCTCCCTGCCTGGGGGCCTGGGCAACCTCTACAGAGAGACTTGGAGCAGAACTGGGGACAGGAGGCCCCAGGAACCTCTCTGCAGATGCTGACAAGAATCTTGGCCCTTTCACTCCATTGTAGGCTCAGGCCCCCTCAACCACAGGCTAGTGTGGCCAGGTTTATCGGCAGAATCTGTGCTGTTTTGGGTGGGAGTCTAGTCCCTACAGACATTTACCCTCTGAGCTTCTCACAGAGATCTGTAGGGATCTCTGATTCTAGCGGAGACCAGAAATCAACAAGGTGAAGGGCATGGAGATACCTGGTTCCACTCTGCATGCCTCTGCCCCGCCCTACACTGCCATCCTCGCCCTGCTTCTGCCTTGCCTTAACATTCCTTCATTCACTTACCCAAGTGCCGGGGATACAGCAGAGAGCAAAACACACACAGCTGTGCTGTGTTCCAAGGTATTGTTTTAAGAGCATTTCTAGCTTTGGTTGTGAGGTTCTTGCCACACTGACAGGGGTGTGTCATTGGAACAACTCATCCTTGTTCCTGGAACCCTGTTCCTGGCCTGGATGTGCGCTTTTCCCAGTAGGATGTGAGGCGTCCTGTGAAGGGAGTCCGTGGCACGGATTCTAGGTGCCCCCGCCCCTGGCCCCAAGGGAACCATATTTGTGTCTCCATGGAGAGCAGCTAGTGCTGATACCAGACCAGTAGATTTAGAATGCTTTTGGCTCTATGAAATCCAGAAAGGACCCTGGTTTTTTGTTCTGTTTCTTTACTTTATTGATTTGTTCTGTCCAGTACAGCAGCCCCTTGCCATAGGTGGCTATTTCAGTTTAAATATTTATTTATTTTATTTTATTTTATTTTTGGCTGCGTCGGGTCTTAGTTGTGGCATGCGGGCTTCTCTCTAGTTGTGGCGCACAGGTTCCAGAGCGCACGGCCTCGGTAGTTGCAGCATGCAGCCTCACTCATTGTGGCTCACGGGCTCGGTAGTTGTGGCATGTGGGCTTAGTTGCCCCGTGGCCTGTGGGATCTTAGTTCCCCGACCAGGGATCGAACCCACGTCCCCTGCATTGGAAGGCGGATTCTTAACCACTGGACCACCAGGGAAGTCCTGATATTTCAGTTTAATCAAATTAGGTAAAATTAATAAAAATTTAAATCCAGTTCCTCAGTCACACCAGCCACATTTCAAGAGCTCAGTCGGCACGTGGGACTAGCAGCCACTGTACTGGATAGTGCAGATCATGGAACGTTTCCATCACAACACAAAGTCCTATGAACAGCACCATCAGTGTTCCTGCTCAGAGGCTGATGAGTGTGGGGAGGTAACTTCAGAGCACCAAAGAGAATGCTGAGTGACATACAATGAAAAGTGAAGCTATTGCAAGTTTTACTTCATGTTCTTCTTGTGGTGAAACACTTCTCCAAGTAAATACTTATTTAGGGGAGACCTGAGGTTCTCCATGCCGACGCCTTCCATTAGAAGGTTGTCCCCAGAGCATTCTCAGTGATTCAGTCACTCATCACCTTTTAGCACGTGCTAGGGACACGAGGTGTCCACTTCTTTAGCCAGGGAATGGCTCCTTCCTGCCCGGACTCCATGCTCTGCCAGAGAACGTGAGATTCGAAGCTGTCATAGCAGTTTGTGTCTTCTGAGTTAGTGGCAAAGAAAGTTCTTATCACTCTTGGTTTGTCACTTGTGGTTCTACTAAAAGAAGAAAAAACAAACCCTGGGATGAAACCGATACTTTTCTGTTCTACCTGGTGAGGTCTTAGCGGCAGAGCCAGGAGCAGATGAGGCGAGGGAGGCGCCCAGGGCACAGATTTAGGGAAACACACTCAGGTGCCAACCTTGAACTTGCACAGGGCCCAAGAGTGTGAGTGTCTCCTTAAATTTTGCATCCTGGGTGCCTGGCTTGCCTCCGCCTAGTTCCAACCAGGCTGGCTCCTGAGCCCCGTCACCGCACACTCTGGCAGGCTCGCCGCATGGTTGGAGGGCTTCTGGCCTCGTCCGTAGCTCTTGAGCACAAGCAGCCTCCTACCGTGTCTGAACCTTTCCCTCAGCTGGAACCCCTCAGATACGAGCTGTATCTCTTTGCTCTTTGCATACCCGGCCCAGAGTGGAGGACAGATAAGTAGCTAATAATGATCAATGAGCAGATCAGTCCACCAGGGGTCAACTCAGTGAATTAAAGAGACAAGAACTCTCGTGACTTAGATTTTCTCATTAACGGTTCAGAGAACGTCCCGCCTTGTCACCTGCCAGGCTCCACGTCTTGGCACAGCTGAGTTCTCCCTGTGCACAGGGAGGCCGAGAGTCCTCTCGTGCGCATGCCTGCTGGTGGGCACCGCTCCCCCTACCTCGCCCTTTCCCGGGCTTCTGTTGCTTTCAGCATCAGGCTGAGTTACCGTGCTAGAAAGCTCCGTCTCTGAGCACGGTTCTCCTTCTCTCCCTCCTCCACCCCTGCTGCCTCCAAAGCCTGTGTCATGCTGCAGCCAGAGCGTCCTAGGATCACTTGGCTGGCTGGGGCCATGATTCAAGGAGGAGCGGGGTACAGAAGCAACAGCTGTGTTCACGCTGCCCCTTCTCCCTCCCACAGAGCGTGCTGAAGAAAAGGGACCAAGTGCAAGCCGAGTACGAAGCCAAACTGGAAGCTGTGGCTCTGAGGAAGGAAGAGCGGCCCAAGGTCAGGGGAACTCCCCACCCCCCGGGGCGGGCGGGCCGCTCCGGGCTTCCGGCAGTGATGCCCCCCGGATGACAGTGAATTTGTGTCCCTAGATCCATATGACCAAGATGGTCAGTGCTAGCTGGGCGGGGTTGATGCTGTTCTTTTCCTCTTTTTGCTTCCTTTTATGTCAAATGTACGTTGGCGGTTGACTTTCCTGCTGTTTCCTGTTTTTTGTTTTTTTTTGTTTTTTTTTTTAAGGTTTCCAGCTCTGCCATTCATAGGCAGTTCCCGTCTATGAAATGGGGCTGAGGAGACTGGGGAAGAACAGTCTAGATCAGTGTTCTCACAAGTGTGATTTGCGGACTGGTCCACAAACGGTAACCAACCCAGGAGGAGAAAGGCACAGAAGCCGAGAGGGAGCACTTTTACAGCACTGTGTGCACAGCTGCCCTCTGTCTCCAGCAGCCCGTCCCGCCCACTGATTCCTAGCTGTCCCTCTGATATTGTGGAACACGGCCTGCTGAGCCCACGTCTCAGTCTCATGTAAAGGGATGATGTGGAATACTGTATTTAAAAAGTTCACTCTTAACAATTTAACTTCTAAGTATAGAAGTCACTCTTCCTGGCTAGGGAGGGAAGGAGAGACAGCAAGTTCTGCCGCTAGCCTAGTTTGGAAGCTGAAGATCCTGTATTTAAAAGATGTCACTTAAACAGTTCTGTCAGCATTCGTACCTGCTCGGCACCGAATGCAAGCTTTCTCAGAGGCTGGTTTTGGCTTTTAGTATACGTTCAGCCCTACTGGGGACAGTTCCTTTCCAAAGACAGGAGCTAAAGGTTATGAGTAATAGGCCGAATTAAATGTTGACTGTGCCCTGGATTGCGGCTGCCTGCAGGTCACAGCCACTCGGGAGCTGACGAGCAGAGGAAACGGCTGTTTCTGGCTCACGCGTTCCACCTGGGAGAGCTCCCGCCTCGTGCTCTACCCTTCTTGCTGGCCTGGGTGACCTCCCTTCTCCTCCCAGGGAGTGTTGAAATCTTCCTGCTGCTGCTGTTCTCACCTCCCTGGAGCATCACTTACCCGTACGACTCATTCTCTTGGCCACAGGAGTCCTTACGAGATGGGCAAGGGTTTCCTTCCAGCCAAGGAGACCAACCAGTAGGTCCCAAACACGCCTGTGCCCTCAGCACACCATGGGGAGGCGGAGTTTGTCTTCCTCCTCTCTCGTGGGATGCTGAGCCACACCAGAGTGAACTTGGCTACTTATTTAGCAGTGGTGATACTTAACAAAACGGGGGCTGTCCCGACCGTGTACCGGTGAGTGGGATCCCACAGTGGGGGCAGCAGAAATTGTGTCTCCAGTTTGGGGTCTGGGGCAGCCGCTACTTTGGTGGGCAAAGGAGGGCTCAGTTGGCAGCCTGTCCAAGTCAACCATGGTTTGGTAGACAGAGCACAGGATTTAGAATCACATGGCCCTGGGTTTGAATCCCAGCTCTGTCCCCCAGCTTGGACTGGTTTGCTCATTAGCCTCTGTGGGATTCGTACATGTGATTGCTGTGAAGATGCAAAGATCAGCCCAGTGTCTGATGTAATAACAGGTGCTTCATTGGTGGATCCTGTTTTCCAAACTAGCTCCTGTTGCCTCTAGTAGGACTGCTGAATGAGAGCTTCGTTTTCTGGGTTTGTTGCCACTTTTTTTTTTTTTTTAATTATTAAAAATGTTTTTTCTCACTGCACTGTTGGGGGCATTGTTTCCTTGTGTCCCAAAGTGTCCCCTGCTTCTCCATGCCTCCTGAGCATCTTTCCTCCCTGACTACCCATCAGCAGGGAGAGACATGTTGTAGGAAATGAGTAGCTTAAGATTTTTCTGTGCTTTGTTTATTGTTTTATGTTTTGAGCTTCACTTTCCAGAGATGCTGTTGGTGAGAGAAAAGCCAGGGTATCAGGAAGCAGGTCAGGGCTGATTCTCCCCCCAGGACTCAATGAGTTGTACTGTTGGTAACTGTCATGGGAGCAAAATTGCTCACAGGTCCATCTCAGGGTTGCAGGGAAGGAGAGGATTCCCACCGAAAGATCGAGAGTTTTCACAGGGAGGCCCCGGGTCTGGGCATGTTAACAGAAGATCTGAGGGAATCTCGGGGCTGATTCTGTTTTGAGGTGAAATCTTGAAAAGTTGCTCTGAGGAGTGAGGGAAAGTTGATTTTATGTGAAGCCATGGAGAGGTCACTTCTCCGTAACGCAGAAGAAGGAAATGGCCTCTTGGGTCTCCGTGTCCCTCACTGGGATTTCGCACTGGAGTGGACATATGACGACAGAGGACTGAGCCCAATGGCTCAGCTGCCGGACGGAGAGCCCCGTGGCTGCAGCTTCTCGGCATGTGCTGAGGGCAGGCAGCAGTGAGGCCTCTAGAGCTGAGGGAAAATGTTTGTATCGCAGAATTTGAAGTTTTGCTTTGTTTTTAGGTTGGCGAAACTCAGCAGACCCCGAGGTGGCTTATTCTCAGGAAGACGGAGCTTTGATTTTGCAGGCTTGGCTTTCCTCACTTTAATTTTGAGGTTGGAGAAATTAGAGGCACTCTGTGGGGGGGGCTGGCTGCCTTCTGCTGCATGTGTCAGGACCACAGACTTGGGGAAATCTGAGAACTTTCCCCTCCTTAGAAGCTTGAAACAAAGCTATTACTGGAAACACAGGGGGGCTGAGGAATGCATTTAAAACTGGACGGGAAGCATGCACAGTCTATTGTGGACTCATATGAGGGTAAACCATGAGGGGAACGTGCACATTTTATTCTGCATTTGACTCTTTTCAAATGCTAATATATTCACATGTTGCTGGTTCAAAACATAAGAGAAGAAGGGATGCCAGGAGAGAATGCTTTATACAAGGTTAAAAAAGAAAGAAAGAGAGGGAGTATTTCAGGCCTTGACCCACTGGTAGCTTGTACTGGTTACAGGGCCAGGTGAAGAGGCTGTTGGGAGTGGGTGGTGTCATCGTGGGCTGAGGTGTGTGGTGCGGGGCCGGGTGGAGCAGAAAGCAAGAGGTGCTGAAGTGTTGCACGTCAGGGTGAGAGCAGGTGAGGAGGGGAAGGAGCACCTGGGGTCAGTGGGACAGGCCTCTTGAAGGCTGTGGACCTTCAAAGTCTCTTAGAATCACCAGAATGGTGCACATTCTGGAATGGGGAGGATGTGGCAGAGAGCAAGAACTCCAGTTGTGAAGTAGCAGATAGGAATAGGGAGACTCGTGAATATGGAGCTTTGACAGACCTGAGAGTTTTGCAGGGCTATTTGTTTCCAGATACTTTCTTTTCTTTTCTTTTTTTTTACATCTTTATTGGAGTATAATTGCTTTACAATGGTGTGTTAGTTTCTGCTTTACAACAAAGTGAATCAGTTATACATATGTTCCCATATCTCTTCCCTCTTGCATCTCCCTCCCTATCCCACCCCTCTAGGTGGTCACAAAGCACCGAGCTGATCTCCCTGTGCTATGCGGCTGCTTCCCACTAGCTATCTGTTTTACGTTTGGTAGTGTATATATGTCCATGCCACTGTCTCACTTTGTCCCAGCTTACCCTTCCCCCTCCCCATATCCTCAAGTCCATGCTCTAGTAGGTCTGTGTCTTTATTCCCGTCCTACCCCTAGGCTCTTTATGACATTTTTTCTTTTCTTAGATTCCATATATATGTGTTAGCCTACAGTATTTGTTTTTCTCCTTCTGACTTACTTCACTCTGTATGACAGACTCCAGGTCCATCCAACTCCGTTTCATTTCTTTTTGTGGCTGAGTAATATTCCATCGTATATATGTGCCACATCTTCTTTATCCATTCATCTGTTGATGGACACTTAACATGCTTCCATGTCCTGGCTATCGTAAATAGAGCTGCAATGAACATTTTGGTACATGACTCTTTTTGAATTATGGTTTTCTCAGGGTATATGCCAGGTAGTGGGATTGCGGGTTCGTATGGTAGTTCTATTTGTAGTTTTTTAGGGAAACTCCATAGTGTTCTCCATTGTGGCTGTATCAATTGACATTCCCAGCAGCAGTGCAAGAGTGTTCCCTTTTCTGCACACCCTCTACAGCATTTATTGTTTCTAGAGTTTTTGATGATGGCCATTCTGACCGGTGTGAGATGATACCTCATTGTAGTTTGGGTTGGCATTTCTCTAATGATTAATGATGTTGAGCATTTCTCTCATGTGTTTGTTGGCAATCTGTGTCTCTTCTTTGGAGATATGTCTATTTAGTTCTGCTGGCCATTTTTGGATTGGGTTGTCTGTTTTTTGGTATTGAGCTGCATGTGTGGCTTCTAAATTTTGGATATGAATCCTTTGTCAGTTGCTTCATTTGCAAATATTTTCTCTCGTTCTGAGGGTTGTCTTTTGGTCTTGTTTATGGTATCCTTTGCTGTGCAAAAGCTTTTAAGTTTCATTAGGTCCCATTTGTTTTTTTTTGTTTTTATTTGCATTTCTCTAGGAGATGGGTCCAAAAGGATCCTGCTGTGATTTATGCCATAGAGTGTTCTGCCTATGTTTTCCTCTAAGAGTTTGATAGTGTCTGGCCTTACATTTAGGTCTTTAACCCATTTTGAGTTTATTCTTGTGTGTGGTGTTAGGGATTGTTCTAATTTCATACTTTTACATGTAGCTGTCCAGTTTTCCCAGCACCACTTATTGAAGAGGCTGTCTTTTCTCCACTGTATATCCTTCCCTCCTTTATCAAAGATAAGGTGACCATATGTGTGTGGGTTTATCTCTGGGCTTTCTATCCTGTTCCATTGATCTATATTTCTGTTTTTGTGCCAGTACCATACTGTCTTGATTACTGTAGCCTTGTAGTATAATCTGAAGTCAGGGGGCCTGATTCCTCCAGCTCCATTTTTCGTTCTCAAGATTGCTTTGGCTATTCGGGGTCTTTTGTGTTTCCATACAAATTGTGAAATTTTTTGTTCTAGTTCTGTAAAAAATGCCAGTGGTAGTTTGATAGGAATTGCATTGAATCTGTAGATTGCTTTGGGTAGTAGAGTTATTTTCACAATGTTGATTCTTCTGATCCAAGAACATGGTATATCTCTCCATCTATTTGTATCATCTTTAATTTCTTTCATCAATGTTTTATAATTTTCTGCATACAGGTCTTTGGTCCTTAGGTAGGTTTATTCCTAGATATTTTATTCTTTTGGTTGCAATGGTAAATGGGAGTGTTTTCTTAATTTCACTCTCAGATTTTTCATCATTAGTGTATAAGAATGCCAGAGATTTCTGTGCATTAATTTTGTATCCTGCTACTTTACCAAATTCATTGATTAGCTCTAGTAGTTTTCTGGTAGCCTCCTTAGGATTCTCTATGTATAGTATCATGTCATCTGCAAACAGTGACAGCTTTACTTCTTCTTTTCCTATTTGGATTCCTTTTATTTCTTTTTCTTCTCTGATTGCTGTGGCTAGAACTTCCAAAACTATGTTGAATAAGAGTGGTGAGAGTGGGCAACCTTGTCTTGTTCCTGATCTTAGTGGAAATGGTTTCAGTTTTTCACCCAGATACTTTTGACAACTGAGGAGACACACACCTGATAATTCCCAGTCCTGTCCACAGCGGCTGTGATCTCAGCCTAGCTTAGGAAACCAGATTCATCAGCCACAGAAGGGCAGGACTCTGTCACCTCCCTTACTGGATTCCTACAACAGCCTTCTGTCAATGCGGGTCCCACCTTACAGATGAGGAGCCAGCGCTCAGGGGAGTTATATGACTTACACACCAATGCTCACACGTGGTGGAGCTGGAATTGGGCCACGGATGTGTCAGGTTCCAAAGTGGGAGCCCTTTATCCCCACTACAGGGGCTCCCAGCGATCTTTGCTTCACTGAGGGGTGAGGCGTCCGGCTTTTGTAAGATGCATGGCTGATGCTAGAGGGACTGGGCAGAGAACCTGGGCCTGCCGCTGGCTCTTCAGTCTGTGACTGCTAGTCCATTCAACGGGTGCAGGGGAGCTCGTGGCTCCTGTTCTCAGCGCATCTGCTCTCCACTTGGGTGCTCGCTTTTCCCTCCTCAGCTGCCATTCTCTGAAGCTTGTTTCTTTTTATGTATTTGTTTTATAAAACATTCTTTCAGGGCACCAGTAACTTCCTATTTGCCAAATTCAGTAGCCTCTTCTCAATCTTTACCCTGCCTCAGTGTTTCCTCAACTTCTCTTCATCTCACAGGTCCCATAGAAAATGAAAATATTTGTATGGCGCACTGGGATCAAAGACCAGGTTGCTTGAAACTGGAGGTGACCAGCCTGGAACTCTGGCTTCCCAGAGGGCTGGGGGGATAATATTGCTGTCGTTCACACATCACCAGTTAGGAAGCTGTGCCCTGCTTTTCACTTAGTGGCATATAGCCGAGAAGACAACCGTCTTGAATTGGTTCTGTCATCGGTCCTGGCACCTCTCCCCCAATACTGGGATCATGTCTGCCTTATATAATCTTTGGGGACTTTATTAACCTACTGTCCTCATGGGAGCAGATAGTGTGATGCCTCCAGCCTAGCTCCAAGAAGGATATTTAGGTAGAGATTCATATCGTAGGGCTGAGAGATGCCTGGCACTTGGAAAGAGTTCATTAATACATTTTTCAGTGATGAATGTTGAGTGAATTCACATTACCACCCTCCTCTCCAGCACACACATGCTTAATCTCATCCCGTGTTACCCTTCTCCCATTGCTCCACAACCAATATTCTGTAATGGAACTTCTCACGAGAGGTAGGGGAACCAATGTGAAGAATGCAGTCTTGTCCTCTGTTTAGAAATTGTTGTCTTTTGAGGTCTTGTCTGGAGATTCTTTTCCCTTCTTGGTATCTTGTGATCAGCAACACCTGACCATTAACATTGGCTATTCCCATCTCTACCCGCTCCAAATACAAGGTAGCATAACTCTTAACAGTACCTCAGTCAAAAAATCAGAACATTGAGATAGGAAGGAATGCAGGGTGTTACTAGTCAGTGAATTGATTGTCACAAAGACACCATCCAGAAAGAAACAAGAGTGAGAGGAATGCAAGCCCAAGCATCTGCTGCCAGCAGCCCTCCTCTCCGTAGAGTTGGGCAACTTCAGCAGCTGGTCACTTCAGACAGCTCTCGCAATCCCTCTTATTCTCTTCTTTTTAAGTCCTCCCATCTCCTCCCTCTTCTAATCCCCTCCACCCTTGTGCTTCTATGGCTCTGCTGTCTCTGACTCTTTTCCTGCTTCTGTGCCCATATTTCTTAGTAACTTTTGCTGACTCCTTTATTAAGCCTATACATGTAGGCTTTTCCATGAGTTCTACCCTTAGGCTCTCCCCTCCTTAGCCCCCTCTTTTATTCCCCCATATATTAAAAAAAGTTTTTCATCATGGCAAAATACACAAAACGTAAAATTTACCATCTTAACCATTATTAACTGTGCAGTTCAGTAGTGTTATAGTAAATTCACATTATTGTTGCAACCAATCTCTAGAATTCCTTTCATCTTATGGAACTGAAACTCCATATTCATTAAACAACAAAGCCCTGTTTCCCCTCCCTCTGGTCCCTGGCAACCACCATTCTCCTACTTTCTGTTTCTATGAATTTGACTACTCTAGGTATCTCTTATAGGTAGTTATAATGAAGTAGTATTTGTTTTTTTGTGACTGGATTATTTCACTTAGCATAATGCCCTCAAGGTTCATCCATGTTGTAGCATGTGTCAGAATTTCCTTCCTCTTTAAGGCTGAATGATACTACATTGTAGGTGTATATCACATTTTATTTATCCATTCATCTGTGGATGAACACTTTAGTAGCTTCCATCTTTTGTCTTTTGCGAATAATGCTGCAGTGAACATGGGTGTACAGATATCTCTTTGAGACCCTGCTTTCAGTCTTTTGGATATATACCTAGAAGTGGAATTGCTGGATCATATGGTAATTCTACTTTTAATTTTTTGTTGAACTGCCATACTTTCTTCCACATGTGTAAAGGTTCCAATTTTCTACATCCTTGCCATTACTTGTATTTTCTGGTTGGTTGGTTTTTTAACAGTAGCCATCCTAATGGATGTGAGGTGGTAGCCTATTGTGGTTTTGATTTGCATTCCCCTAAGGATTTGTGATATGGAGCATCTTTTCATGTGCTTGTTGGCGATTTATATAACTTCTCTGGAGAAATGTCTGTTTGAGACCGTTACTCATCTTAAAATGGGTTATTTGTTTTTTTTGTTGTTGAGTTGTCTCCGCCCCCTCTTGTGGAGGGAGGTCTCACCCTTCCCATGGCTGCAGCTACCTCCTTTATCTGGTCTGTGGACCTGTCCTTTACCGTGAGCCGTATGGTGGACTACTGCCACCCAAACTTTTGGCTCCTCTCTGACTTCCTATGTTTTATTTCTTGTGTGCAGTTGGTTGCCAAATCTGTCAGTTCTGTCTCCACCAGGTTGGTCTGATCTGTCCCTTCTGGTATTTCAGCCATCACCCTGGCTCCAGGGTGCTGAGGGTGATCACAGGCCAGTATAGTTTGGTGTTGACTCATCTCTGGTGAAATAATGGGGTGAGGTAGCACAGGTGAAGGGTGGCATGAAGTTTGAAAGAACACGTTTAATAGTATTATAATATTTTATATTTGGAAAATGAAAAAGAAACCTTTTGATGTGACATGGAATAAAGTTCAGTAAAATATTCTTGACTTGAGGGATTATGCAAATGACAGATTATCTTTTGTGAACAGCGCTTTACAATATTGATACTGATCAGAACTAACAAATAATTGTTTCGGCCCTTAACACATGCCAGGTACCAGGAGTTTTATGCATATACTACCTCATCTAACCTCATTCCAACCTTATAAGGTGGAGGGTATTATCCAGAAAGAGAAACTGAGGCGTAGAGAGGCCCAACGTCACCCATCTAGGAAGTGGTAGATGCAGTATTCACACCCTGGAAATCTGGCTCTAGAACTGTCTCTATAGTAAGAGGAAGCACAAGGCTTTTCTATTTTCCAAAAAGGACGCCTGAGTTAAATGGGCCTCAGAACCCCTGGCCTTCAGGAAGAGCCCCAGGTTTCTCATCTGCTCCCCGCCAGCTGGGGCGCTCTCTCTCTCTCTCTCTCTCTCTCTCTCTCTCTCCCCCTCCCTCCCTCCCTCCCTCCCTCCCTCTCTCTCTCTCTCTCCCTCTCTCCCTCTCTCTCCCTCTGCCTTTGAGGGCTCTGTGGCCTGTGAGCTAGCTGTTCCTGAGGCGGGTCCAGGTGTTGTCTCATCTCTGTCACTTGCATGTACTGTCCCTCTGGAGTCACAGGCGCCGCTTCCATCATCTTTGAAGAGTCGCCTCTGGTATTTCTTCAAGGAAGCCGGCTCCCCCATCCAGTTGTCCTCACCCTCCAGCTCCTCCTCGCAGTGTGCGTATCACAGGCTCCAAGTGAAGTGAAAGCGCTCGAAACATCTCTCCGCAGTGTCTAGCCATGTTCATTTCCTTCCCAACTAGACTGGGTAACTTGAGATGAGATGTGCCTGCTGAGACCTAAGCACTTTCCCTCTGTGCCCAGCGTGGAGTGTGTTGGGAAAACGATAAGCTAAAAAATACTTCTCACATCGAGGCTCAGGCAATCATGCAGTCCAGAGTTTCCATCCCCAGACCAGACCCAGGAATCTTTGCTAGGTGAGCACTCCTTGGAATCAGAGAGCCTAGCTCCTCTCTTCTCACCGTGTCCCAGGAGGTTTTCCTTTCAGAGCTTTGCTTTCCTTCTTGCTGCAGTAGTTAACTAAACAGGAAGTTGATCGTGGGCACTTTTCCCCAGATGCTAAAATGAGCAGTGGCCAGGAGAGGAATAAGGGAACTGGACTGTGCCTGCGGGGAGGGAAGGGAGGTCAGCCCAGACACTGGTTCGCTGGGTGCGTGTTGAGGCTTGTTCCTGGGATGTTTGTCAGGGAATGGCTCTGGAGAGGCAAAGCCAGGGCACTCTTGTTTGCACTTTGGTTTCCCACAAGGTGGCCAACAGTAACAGGTCAATCAGCAGGGAAAGGCAAAGTGACTTCAGTGCTAGATCAGGAGGGAAAATCGAGTCCTTTTTAAAATTTCTTCCAGAAGTTTAAGTGCTTTGGAGAACGCTCCCCCACCCCCCCAAAAAAGGTCCCTTTTTATTGGTTTTTGGTTTGTTTGTTTGTTTTTTCCGGCCATGCTGAGCAACTTGTGGGATCTTAGTTCTCCAACCAGGGATAGAATCTGGGCCCATGGCAGTGAAAGCACCGAGTCCTAACCACTGGACGCCGGGGAATTCCCCAAAGTTCCTTGCTTTTAAGTTGCCCAGGAAGCCTGACTGTATATCTTCCTCTCTGACTCATCCTTGTCTCTCCCAAGTTTAGTGCCCGTGTCAGGCACATTTGAATCCCCTCACCTAGGCGGCTCCACTTTCCCTGCTCCTATGTACTGCAGCCGTGGCCAAAAGGTCTGGGTGGCAGACGGCTAAGTGCCCTCAGCACTTTGGAAGCCCTGAAGGGGTTGGCTCCCTCAGGCTTGGCCTTGCCTGAGGTGTTTCTGGGTCAGCTCCTGCCCATAAGGTCTGGGTATAAAACTTGCCTGGTTGGTAGAGATTGACCTTGATGGTTCCATTTGGGATCAGAGGCCCCAGCACACAAAATGTACAAGGCCTCACTTGTTTTGGGAAAGCATTTGGCAGGTGGGTGTGTGACCCAGCTTTGGGCATGTTGACCGCCCCCCTCCTCCCGGGCACCATCAAAGTCCAGTGGAGCTCCTGTGTTAGGAGAGAAGCCAGCTTTGTGCTTTGGGTACCAGGGTGATCATTTCCCATTACCTTCTTATAATATTGGGTATTTTCTTTCTACCTGTGTAGGACGGATGAAACTCACCAAAGCAAAGTGAAAGTTGTGAAATTCAGGGGACCTAGTTCCATTTTGAGAAAGCCTTCTAAACTTCCTTAAGAAAAACTAGAAATAGCCTGCTGTATATTTCTTCTTTGTATTTCATGGTTTTTGACAGGCATAAACAACTTTCTTTCCATTTCCCCAGAATTACCCAATTTTAATTCTTTATTTTTGGTTATCTGCTATCTGGGGGTTGCATGGACAAGTCTCCAGTTGATTTATAAAGTGGGCCAGTAGTCTTATTGCAATGAATTCTCTGGTTAATGGAGATAGGCATCATCAAAACGTCCCGGTTAATGGAACAGTTCATGTGATATGGAAAACCCTCTTTTCTTGTTTCAACATGGGACGTAGGAGAATAACAGCACAATACCAAATACTGCTGTACACTTGCAAAATCTGCACACATTTTCACTTTTGGATGGGTAACTCCTAAAAGGAGCCAAAGACATATGACTCTGAATCACAGCGTTCCTTCTTCCTGTTTGTAAACCCAGGCAGGTGTTTCCCCCACAAGTCACTGTTTGGCTTGGATGGGTTTAAAAATTTGGGTCAGGATAGCACTTTTCAGAATTCTGTCTTACATCTGGAAACCCAAGGCTGTGCCTACAAATAAATGCCTCCAGAGGAGGGAGTGTGTCCATGGCATTTTAAGGCAGTAATCTGGCCTCTCACAAATGTGTGAGCATAGGGGCATGAGGTACCCGTTACACATACAAAGCTCCCGTGTATGCAATCCCCTTCCAGGTACCAGCAGATGTGGAGAAATGTCAGGATCGGATGGAGTGTTTCAATGCTGATCTGAAAGCCGACATGGAGAGGTGGCAGAACAGCAAGAGGCAGGACTTCCGGCAGCTGCTCATGGGAATGGCCGACAAGAACATCCAGTATTACGAGAAGGTAATGAGCAGGCTGACAAGATGACAGTCCTCTGCTTAAGGAAGCGTTTCTAATAGCCAGAGCCTCTGGTCAGGGCCTGCCAGAAGTCCAGAAGGGTCCTGCTGGGCCCATCTCCTTCCCTTGATTTATGTGTTTAGTCTTAGCAACCCCTGTGTGTCCTCACCCTGCTGTGCTAGATGTGGTGCTGGGTTTGGAAGCCGGGGGGTGGGGCGGGGGGCCCTGGGTGCCCACAGGGGTTTCACTTGCACACCCTGCTGACGGAAGCAGCAGTTTTATCCTCCAAGCCCTTTAGTTCTTCCAGCGTCTGCTTCCCAGTCAGTCAGGCCTGCAGCGCAGGGATGTCCCCAGTTGATAGAGGCTTCGGGGTTCCTTTAAGCTGTTCTGTGGTTCTTCACACAGGGGTTCTTCCCTTCATTGTGCCGAGGGTCCCTTTGGTCATCTGGTGAAGCCTAGAGACCCCTTATCAAAACACTGTTTGTTTTTTTAAAATAGACTTTGAAATACTGTTTTTAAGTACCTAAAACAAAGCGATGTAGGATTACCAAAGAAAACAATTAGAAACAGTTTTTTTGCTGAGTCCCCTTAACCTGTGGACTTCAAGGTAAGCATCCCGCCCGGCACCCTCACACACACACAGCTTTCATCAAGCTGCAGCTGAGAATCCTCAATCAGAGTTTGCTCCTAGCATATCTAACCCTAGATCATTTCTGCTAACGAATTCTAATATTCCTTAAAGCTTAAAGTTATCGATGAAGAATGGCCCAGTGGTAATTCAACAAGGAACCTGTAGACTTAAAATCAAGCTGAACAAGCATTAACTCAGCTACTCCCATCACAATTCTAGAAACCTGTCCTCATCTCAAACTAGAAGAATCCATCTTTTTCAAAAGCTTTGCTGGTCTGGCTGCTGTGCAGAGGCAGTGTGTCTGCATCTCGATTGGGAGGAGGGTTAAGGAAGAAAGTCATGGAATGGCCCTTACTTGCCAGGTCTTAAAGGGCTTGGAGGATAAAACTGCTGCTTCCATCAGCAGGGTGTGCAAGTGAAACCACTGTGGGCACCCAGGGCCCCCCGCCCCACCCTCCGGCTTCCAAACCCAGCACCACATCTAGCACAGCAGGGTGAGGACACACAGGGGTTGCTAAGACTAAACACATAAATCAAGGGAAGGTGGCATACGCCTTTCCTCAGTACCTTTCTCATGGGACCCCCACTGTGTGTCTGCATTGGCACTGGGCTGAATGCTTTGCATATGTGATCTCATTAAATTTAAATTTAACCCTCACCATGACACTGTGAAGTGGGTTTTAGGGGCTTTCAATTGAAAGCTGAAGAAATGGAAGCTCAGCAAGGTTTTAAAACTCTGCCCAAGGTCACTCACCTTGTGAATGACTGAACTAGGATTGGACTTGGCTCTCCTGGTCCACAGGTCTGAGAATTACCACACACTGTCAGTGAGGGGGACAGAGACCACGGATCTTTGGGGACAGTCCTGACTGCCCAAAGGTGGAAACATCATTCCATGTGCAGCCAAGGCCTCATTCCTCTACTGACTGTGCTCTTAGACAGGGTACCTCTCTGTGCCTTTGTTTCTTCATCTGCAAAATGGGAGTGATCCTTATCCATTGAATGATGGTGATGAAATAATGAAATGATACCTGAGAACCTCTAATGTGCCTGGCAAATTGTGGATACTCAGTGAATGGTGCTTCCTTCCCTCATTCCCTCACTCTAGCCCCGCTTCCCCCTGCACCAGTGCTGACTCAGTTGGATGTTCATTCCTCCTCTTGGTGATTAATTCCAGTGGTCCCAAGGCCCGGGTCCCAGGACTCAAACCCAGGGCCTTTATCCATGTCTTGCCACTATACTGCAAACAGGGCCACTGTCTTGGGGCCTCGTCTTGGCTCCTACTTATATTTAACAAATGCTTTTTGTGTACTGTCTGTGTACAAGGGACCAGGTACACATTGGTAAACAAAGTGGCAGGACTTCTGCCATTAAGGAGCCGTCTGTCTAGTGGAGGATAGATGTTAATCCAAGAATCCCACCTCTTCAGAGAGATACGTGCCCTACAGGAAAAGAACAGGAAATTGGGAGGAAAGACCTAGGGGGCATCATTCAGATCAGGCTGGAAGGGAGCAAGTAGAGTGGGCAGGAAAGGCCAGTCTGAGGAAGTAACATTTAACCTGAGTCTCGAAGACAAAGAACAAGTATTCCAGGCAAAGGGAGCAACATATTTAAGGGTCCTGGGATGGGAAAAAGCTTGAGTGTTTGTCCAGTAGTTAACTTTGTGAAGAAAGCTGGTATTTAGTTGGGTCTGTGGTCAAGGGGACCTTTTGCTTCCTTTGTAGTTTTTGAAGTTTTTTACAATGAAAATGTTTCCATGTAATAGTTGTATAATAAAATACATTTTTAAAACGCTAAAAAGAAAAGAAAGAAAGAAAAAGCAAGCTGGTGTGGCCTTGGTTCCCATCATTGACATAGAAGAACCTTCCAGATCAGAGATGATGGCCGAGGGAGAGAACAGGACCCAGGATGCCACGGACCCCACACTGGGTCTCTTGCTGACAGCAAGCTCCTTGAGGTTCCCTGGACTTCCTTCTGTAGGGCAGGGTTTGAGTCCAGCTTCTTCTCCAACCTCAGAGTCACCAAGGGAGGAAGCGAGGAGCCATTTCACCACTCCCTTCACCCGGCTTGATCTAGGGATGCGTCTCTCCTCCCCCGTCCTCAGGTCTCCTCCCCAGATGACTTAACACAAAGCCTTGCTTCACCCTTGGGCTGCTCCTAAGAAAGGCCTTATGTAGTTCTTCTCTCCTCTTTATGCAAGAGACTGCTCAAAGGGAGGGTCATTTCTGCTGAGCAGCATGCTCTCAGAGAAGAGGGCCAGCGTCTTCCAAGTTCTTGGCTCTTCTGAAGGGTCTGGAATGAAAGGCATATGTGTAGTGGAAAGAACATCCACTTTGGAATCACGAGCTCTGCCACTTATGAGCTGTGTGTCTTGGGAAAGTTTTTTTTTAACCTTTCTGGGTCTCATTTTCCCCACCTGTGAAATGTGTGTTTGTGTAATAAATAATAATAATTCTCCTTCCTAGAGTTGTTCCGAGGACTAGTGACAATGAATGTAAAATACTTAACAGTGTCTGGACATGATAAAACTCAATAAATAGAGTTCCCTCTCCCCATTTTCCTTTATGGGAGATCCAGGAGTGGCCCACACAAGCAGATCTGAGGTGGCTGAAGAAGAGCGGGTTTTCTGTCCCCTCTGAGTCAGGT
This sequence comes from Physeter macrocephalus, assembly GCF_002837175.3. NCBI lineage: Eukaryota > Metazoa > Chordata > Mammalia > Artiodactyla > Physeteridae > Physeter > Physeter macrocephalus. Next base: position 12,331,069 of record NC_041222.1, on the reverse strand, counting down.
GGCTGGCCCATTCCAAGATAATTTATATACTCCTGCAGGCACCACCCACACCTGGAGCAGTGTCTCCATCCTGGCTGAGAACTTAGGGCCTCACCAAGGGTTTGCAGCCTGCCCTCTCTTCTGCTTTTGGAATGGAGGGAATTTCTTTCAGTGAATACATTTCCACTCACTGATATGAGCTTTATGGACAGTGCATTTAGGCCTCATAGAGACACTGAAGTCTTTCGTAGAGATGGGGGCGGGGGAGATGTAGTCAAACACCTGTTGCCTCCCTTCTTTCTGCTAGCTCTGGATAATACATGCAGGTGTCATTAGACAAAGGTGACCCAGCAGGATTGACAATGTGAGGGTATAGATCAAAGCAGAATGAAGACGCTGACCCTGAAATCTGAAACTCCATGCTGATGCTGTGTGTGTGTGTTGTCGTTCCAGTGCCTCATGGCTTGGGAGTCGATTATCCCACTACTGCAGGAGAAGCAAGAGGCCAAGTAAGCTCCTTCTTGGGACGGAGACTCTCCTACCTATGCAGGGGATGGCGCCCACACCGGAATGTCCCTGCAGTGCTAGAGAGGTAGCACCAAGAAAACAACCACAGAAACATCTCTCTTTTGTGTATTTCTTTCCCTTCCCCCCACCTTTGTCCGACAGTTGTTTTCAATGAGTATTTATTCCTTGGTGGCATCTGTAAGGCTGTCACCATCTCTCAGCAGAAGAAGCATACCTCCGTGGTGTGAAGGAACCTGTTCGGCGGGACACTACGAAGATTTGACACTGAGGGACAAGACAGCCCTCGGCTGACATTCTGACATCTCGTTACAGTCCCCTCTTTGGGGACAGCAGAGTTGCCTGCCATGGAAGAGAACCCGCGTCCTGCTTTGCAAGGCCGTGAGGAAGGCATGAGCAGAAGGCAGCTCCTGCTTTCCGTGGATGCACAGTGGCTCTGGAATTGACCTCCATGGGCCTTGACTCGTCTCGGCTTAGAAGGAGGTGTCGGCGCCTCTGTGGGAAGCCCTTAATGTACAGTGTAGCTCTGAGTGTGGCCTGCTGCCTGCCTGTCATGAGTGACACCTGTGTTATGGTTTCCAGTTCGCGTAGGACCGTTTAATCAGTGTCTAGGTGCATCCATGCTAGAGCAAGCAAGCTAGCATCCTTGTCCTTTATGCGATGCCTTGGGAAGCTGAGGGGGCAGTGCTCCCCGAACTTGTTTCTGACACTAAAATGTAGTAGATTGGAAACTGTTTTGTGTAAAATGAAAAAAAGGTGCATTTTTCTCTGTGACGTTCTTCGATGTTCTTTTGCTTGTTAAATGTCATCAGGGTAGAGAGTTAGGCCTGTTAGGGGTCATCTGTTGTCTTGAAGTCGGAGTAGCTCCGAGGTGTTGAGGTCAGCGGGCATAATACCAAGCCCCACCTCCCATGTCTGCTTTGTGCAATTTGCCTTTACCTCACCAAAAACTCCTAGTTTAATGTCTCCTGCTGTGTCCGCTGAATGTTTGGGCAACCTTTTGGGGAGAGGCTGGCATATTCTTATGATACAGTCAAGATGTGTAAACTCAGTCTGAATGCTCTACGTGAAGTGCTTTAACCTTACTCTTTCCTAGTCAGGAAGAAGAGTCTGTATCCAGGTGGGCCTCGAAGATGCCAAGTGTGACAGCGAACTCTTTGCTACTAGTTAAGCTGAAACCTCCTCAGTTTACAGCCACGTTCCTGGGGACGGCTGCAGCTAAAGTCTTCGTTTCAAACTATTAGCAGGTTTCCTTTTCAAGCGTGTCAACACAAAACAGACAGACAAAGAGGATCTCTCTTCCAGCTCGTGTTTTTCCCCTCATGAAGTAAAACTACCTATGTCGTGTTTGTGTTCTCTCGTCTGTGGCTCATCTCTATAAAATTACAAATCTGAGCCTCAAATAAGCGGTAGTATTATTTTTTTAATGAAACAGCTGTGCTGAGGCACTGCTGCGTTTGCAAGTGAACCTGCAAATACTGGTCAACGTGCAGACTGCTGAGGTCACTGCATTCCGCTTCTAGCTGCAGATCGGGGCAGCCACGGCTGTGATGCTGGTGGGGCAGCCGTTGGACAGCCCAGGACAGTTTGGTTCTGCTTCATCATGTTTGAAAAAGTCGCAGTTTAAGTGATAATTTGTGTATCAGTTGGTACTTGTGCACACTGTTAGACCCCATTTGTGCCATTCTAAAATCCTTTGATGTGAATTTTCTGTTTGGTACAATTAGAGGTGATTCATTGAAGCAGAAGGGTAAGAACAGTCCATAGACCCCGAGTGGTGAGTCAGTGTTTCATTCTACCTCTAAACCATCCTGTTGGTGTGGGTGTCGATGTCCAGGTCCAGCCTGACAGCTTGCTGGTAGAATCGGGGCATGTATGTGATAGTGGGTTGATGGCCTTCTATGGATATTTGGCAGAAAACACTAGACTGACCCGGAGGCGAATGCTCATCTTTGGGAACATATGAAGTCTTGCCTGGTGGAACATACGCTTTAAAAATGTTGTCCAGTGTGACAAATGCTTGGAAAGAACTGTGGAAGGAGTTACAGAAAGGCTAGACTCTAGTCTGCTGCTAGTTGCCAAAGCCCAGGCACATTCCTGTGGAAGGGTTAGACGGGCGAGAAGGCAGCCCTACCAAAAAAAAAACCACATCAGATTCCTTGCTAGGCCATATGGGGAAGGGGGTGGGGTACACAGTCATCCCCTTACATTATTGGAGGCAGAAGACTGGTTCTGAAGGGATGCAGGCATCTTGGGCTTTTATCTTTCTCTGTTTGGTCGCCCTGTGATGTGCCTGTGCTTTCAGACTCCAGAGAGAGCTGGAACAAGGCAAACCGACCTCCAGCATGCCATTGATAGCAGAGCTTGGAGGACCAGGGTATCTTGCAGCCTTCCTTGGAGAAATGGTCTTTCCAGAAAAGGGACCTTTGTCCCTTGCTTCTGGCTGGCATCTGATGAGGTGAGGAGGCTGGCCCAGAGGGCAAGGGACAGTAGGCAGTGGAGGAGGCCTTCCCACCCCCGCGGCTCCCTCGGGCCCCCGAGGGTCAGCAGCCCCAAGCATTCACCTCTCCATCTCCATCAGCACGAAGGTGATTCCCTGTGAGAAGTGTAACCCAGAGACTTCTGTGCCAAAGACTGCCTCGTAGAGGCTTCATCACCCCATCCTTCTTGGCTCCACAAAAGTCGGGGTGCTGAGATCACTGACTCCTCTCTTGTATTTATTTTCCAAGAGGTTTTTGCTTGAGGATGTGTCTTGCCTCAGGCAGACACACGTGGACAGGTTGAGACTTGAGCACGTGGCAGTGGAGTGGAAGGTCATCCCTGTCAACTGTCCTTGGGCCGGGGAAGTGAAAGGTTCAGTTCACCTGGGTTAGAAATCCAGGCTAGGGCAGAAGAGAGAGTTCCTAGAAACTGAGCAGATCTTAAAGACTCAGATGAGGTTGAAGAGAGCAGTTGCGATTTGCAGCAGATATGGACACTGCTCGTCCTTACCACATGCTGGATCTCCAAGAAGCCTCTAGGCCGCTCTGCGCAAAGCAAGGAACCACTGCTCCTCCTCGAGCCAGGTTTGGGGTTGGATTTTATCGTTTTTTAAGACTTAACAATGATTCCTGGTGACCTCGGAAAAGTGTGATTATGGACATGACGGGCTCGTATTTCACCGTGCTGCTCGTTGAACCCACCACACACCTTTCTTTAGCTGAAATAAGAAAAACCAGCACGACTCTGGGGATGGTGGTGAACGTAACCTAAGTGTGTCTTCATGCCAAATTTCAGCCACACCCAGAGTGTGTCCTTCATGTTATTGACTTGAATGTGTTTTCTCAGTGGCTGTCCACACGAGGGAATTAAATGCACACCTGCTGCTCGTTTCTTGGGAGGCTGCCATTTGTGTTGGGACGATGGGCTGTTCTGTTTAGAGAAGGGCACGATGCCGTGTGGCAGTGTGCACATGGACTTTCTCTTGGGACGGTATCAGCCCAAGAGGCACCCAGACGTTGTGTGACTTGGCCCTGCTGTTGATAGCATTGAAATCACGGGCACCTGGCTCTGTTTTGATGCCATTCGTGGGGCCACAGAAGAGTCATTCTCTGCCCTGTGTCCTGAGCTGGTGAGAGTGGAGGGAGAGCCAGGGCCAGAGCAGCCTGTCTTCTGAGCAGAAACGGCCCTTTAGAGCAGCCAGAATAGAGCCCAGTTTTAACCCATCCCAAGACCCAACACAGGTCTGCCTGTTGTCAGGGTACGGCACACCAGTCCTGGTCCCCACCTTCCCAGACACCTACTTTCAAGGTCTGTGGAAACTGGGTAGTCTCATCCTCAGGCTGGGGTAACACTGCTTTGGCCATCCCTGTCTGCAAAATTGTTTTGGGAATTTGGGTGTACCTTCTCACTTTCAAATATCCTCAATGTGCCACCAGATTGAACACGCCCTCTCACTTACTGTGTTTTCTCTATTCAGAGGACATTTCCCTCAAATTTACCTGCCATCCCCCGGGCCAGACCTACAGATTGAGCTGGGTGTGTTGGGAGTTGTTCGCCTCTTTGTGGTTTGTTAATTCAGTGAATAAACCAGGAACCTGATTTTTCATCAACCCACCCAATAGGTGGTTTTGCTTTCTGTATGAAGGATATCTGGTCTCTCCATAGTTGCACAGATCAGAGCATGTGCAGGGCTGTCTACGTTAGAAAAGGTTTGGGGTGGGGAGCCGTCACAGGGAGTGTGACTGTTTTTTCTTAATCAGATGTCTTCGAAATGCTCTCTGGGTGTGACTGTCTGACCCCTTCTGTGTGGCAAAAGAAATATGTTATCGAGGTAGTTTCTACTACTGTAGATAGTCTGTAAATAAGTGCTTCGAAAAAATAACGTTAACAAACCAGTAAGATATTTGTCTCATTCATAAACATTTTGTGTATTTAGCACTTGAAAGTCAACAAATCCAGACTTTTAGAAATGCCACAGACTGTTAAAAGCCTAACTCTACTTTTTGAGAAGTTGTCAGCACCTGCTAATATGCCTTATTCTTCAACTACCGTTTTTTAGATTCTGGATAGAAAGAGTTTTTAGAGATGTAATCAGTTGTTCAGTTTAAATACTTGAGGCCTAACATAGCCAGTCTTTGCTCCTCTTAAAGAAACAAGCAAGAAAGTGAGGTTCATAATTAGGGCTGCCTTTTGGGAGGAGAAAGCTAAGTATTGCTATTGCCAAATGATATTTTTGATAATGTAAGGAAACGCAGGGACCACAAAACCCTTTTTGTTGTTGTCGTCGTTGTTTTAAAGTGTGAAAGATTAATTTAGTGCCTTTCGGCACATTTTTGATATTATGGTATCAGCATCGACAAATCACTTAGATACAGAGAACTCTATAGATTATGACAATATTAAATGTTTACCCTGATTCTGTAGAACAGCTTCTTAAAAGATACCGTGGGGGCCTCAGAGCAGCATATTTTACATAGAAATTCTTCGCAGGTTGAAATGCCAAAAACACGAAACGTGCTGTTGACTCACGTAATTTAGTCCTTTGTCATAGAGCTTTTACTATGAAAACCAGTGATTGGGTACAGCACGTGCGCCTCTCTGGGCGGCGCTGCCCTCTCACCAGGTGATTCTGGGTGGCCTGTAGGCCAGGCGTGAGCAGGTAACACCTGCCGACTCCCCTGTGTGACAGGCTGGCTCACAGTCTCAGACCATCCCTCCAGTCACAAATGGTACTCGTAGGAGGGAAGGGTGATTGCTTTTTCCCCGGTGGGGAAGTGGGGAGGGGAAAGTACATTGCAAACAAAAATGTGACTCAGTGGGATAAAACAAGGCCCGTGTCAGCTGGGCCCCCATCGAATAACAAACCAGCAGTTCTTAGCAGTCAGCACCGTTCTCCTGGGCACCCCAGAGGTTTTGGTCCTGTCCTGTAGCACCCTGTCCGTTGTACTCTTATACCTGTTCCCTTGATGTCTGTGTGTCGGGAATGCGTTCAGACATGACGTACATCTGATATATTCCTATGAAATAAACTGCCAGCAAACTTTCTAACTTGTATTTTAACTGTTGGAAAAACAAACAAGCAAAAAAAACCCTTTTGCTTAGGTCATGTCCAAATTATGGACTGTTTATTATTTTAGAAATCATTCTTTACATTTAAAATTTTAAAAGAAAAACCCTGAGGTATTGATCAAGTCCTCCGTGTAAATGTGTTCTCTTCTTTCCATGCTGCTGTTAAGCCAAATCAAAAGCTGTGGGGGAAAAAAAAAATGTGCTTAAGAATGTGTGTCGTAGATGAGAAGGCAACTTATTTACAGATCAAAGTCTTTGTTTCATGAAGCTACGAAACTTTAAAAAGAACGTCACCTTTTTTTTTTCCTTTGTTGTGGAACCCAGAGACTATAAAGAGAAAAAAGTTCTTGTTGCATTTTTGATGCTGGCATGAGGTTTTTGTCCACTTTTTTTCATATATCTGCGTATAAAAAATTCTGTCCATTGTGTACTATGGGATTAGTATTACATTTCAAGGTAAACAAAAGAATTTGTATTGCTTGATAAACTATTAGCTTGTAAATTTAAACCAGGTTTCTTTACCTCAATTAACTTAAAGTAATGGACCAATAAACCTATAAAAGACGCTTTCTTTACCTTGAGTCACGTTCCATTTGTACGGCTTTATAGGACAGGAAAACATGTGTGCCTCTTGTTCTGTTTTCTTATTTTCTCTGAAGAGGTATGCATTTGCCTGCAAGAATCAGGATATGCATAGCGACAGGAAAAAAACCTATAATTTAACTGTCTTTATTGTTCATTTCTTTTTGGACTTATCCTCAGTTTGCCCTCCCCTACATCTTACAATCTGAGGACATGAAGAAACCACCCAGTGTCCATCTGTAACCGTGATTGGCAGGAAGGCTGGCAGCCAGCCCAGGTAATTACATGAAGGATTTCTTCCTGTTCTATCCCGTAGCGAAGCACAATGTCATAATCTGAGTCAGAGCCAGTCATTTCCTGTTTTTTTTTTGTTTTTGATGCCTATGTTTTAAAAAAATCTGTAAAGAAAGAAGAAATGTCTGTAGCTCATTAGAGCATTCAAGTGTGTTGTAAATTAGAGACCAGAATGCTCAGTTAAGCTTACCTAATGACGGCAATGCACTGGAAATGGACTTAAACTGGTGCTAAACTTGGCTTACTGATAGTAGACACCATTAATATAAGACTTCAGTTATACAAAATGAGGCAGCAAGGTGTGGGATAAGACATTTGGGATCAAATGTCAGCTTTTCTACTTTCTAGGTGTGTGGCTTTGGGCAAGTCACATCTCTCTGAAATTCAGTATTATGATCTTTGAAATGAAGACATGCCTTTCCTGAAGGGTTGCCGATAGGACTAGCAATAATGTATACAAAGCACCTAAGTGTCTGCTGGGCCCTCATTATGTGATAACCCTTATGGAAAGACTTGTCCTATTGTTCAAATATGGCCAACTTAAATATCAAGGGTGTTCCCATAACAGTCCTTCCTGTGTGCTTTGTCAGTTAAAAATTTAAAAGGGAGATATATCATTTTTTAAACTGTTTTCCTTTTAAGAAGATTATGAAAATAGTATGCTGGAGGATTGTAGTCAGACTGAAGGTCTGGGGGAATAGATGGGACTAGGTCATAAAAAAGAAGTGATAGGAAGGGAGATGGATTTCTGTGGTGAGGGGAAGGGGTCAGAGATTACGTGGAGATTTCCAGCCTGGGAGCTGGGAGGTGATGCCATTTACTGAAATACGCAGTCAATCAAGAGAAAAACAGAAGGTGACGTATAGGCTTAGATGGTGGGGTAGGAGAAGAATTTGGTTTGGACTTACGTTTGAGGAAACCCAGGGGGAGGTGTTGACTAGATTGTTGGAAAGAGAGTTCTGGTAGACTAGATTACCTGGGAAGGGAACCAAGGGCGGGGCTTTGGGGGCCTCAAGAATTAAGGATGCAGGGAGAGGAGGAGGGGGACTCAGCAAAAGTTCGTAAGGAGAAAAAGGCCCATAGATTAGAACAGTGGTTCCTAAGCCTGAGAGCTTGTGAAAACACCAATTTTGGGGCCCCACCCGTAGAGTTCGATTTGGGTAGGGCCTGAGAATTTGCATTTCTAACAGGTTCCCATGGGATGCTGATGATGCTGATCCAGGAACCACACCTTGAGAACTAATGGGTTAGAACATCTGCTAGAAGACCTGGAGGGAGCTGAAAAGGTTTGACACTACTACCCTGGTGACAGGTGGGGTTGAAAAAGAGTCAATACTAGGGTGTTGAGAGCCCAGCTTAAGTGAAAACCCACAAGTTTATGGCAGGGTCAATGTGGACAAATAAGGAAGTTTTTCTAGATGTTGAGAGCAAGTTTTTTAGGACAGGAATGGAGAAGCCAATGATTAGATTCATTTAGGTTGGGGAACCGGTTCAGGGGCTAGGGTTGGGGAGGCCAGGAGTCCAGAGGAATGAGCATATTGGTGAGAGTTTGTTTAGAGGTAGAGCATAGCCTTGAACTCATCTTCCCCATCCCACCTTCTCTGCTGAGTTGCCTGTCTCAGCGAGGATCTCTGCCTCCTCAGGAAGGAGATTTGGGGTTGCCTGAACCCCAGATCTGAGTCATTCTTGCCTCCCTGTACCTCACCCTTTGCAGTTCATCCATCACCGACTTCTGTTGACCTCTAGCTTGCAAATATTTCTCCAAGTCCATCTAACCTTTCTCCATCCTCCTAGCTTCTTACCCAGTGTCAGTCCACCACCATCCTTCACCTGGATTCATGCAGAGGTCTCTCTGCTTGTCTTCCTTCTGCAAGTCTTGCTCACTCCTTCCTCCACCAATTCATTCTCAGTGCTGCCGGAGTCCTCTTTCTAAGATAAAGAGGTAAGCATTCCGTGTTCCTGCTTAAAACCTTTCAACACCTATGCCATTACTCTAAAGAGAAATGATTTTTTCTTTTTAAAGAAACTTTTCATTGGAGTTGATTTACCATGTTGTTAATTTTCTTCTGTTATATATATTCTTTTTCATAATGGTTTGTCACAGGATGTTGAATATAGTTCGCTGTACTATGCCGTAGGACCTTGTTGTTTATCCATCCTATATAATAGTTTGCCTCTGCTAATCCCAAACTACCATTCCTTCCCTCCCCCGCCTTTCCCTTGGCAACCTCAAGTCTGTTCTCTATATCTGTGAGCCTGTTTTTGTTTCATAGATATGTTGATTTGTATTGCATTTTAGATTCCACATATAAGTGATATCGTGGTATTTGTCTTTCTCTGTCTAACTTTGCTTAGTATGATAATGTCTAGGTCCATCCATGTTGCTGCAAATGGCATTATTTCATGCTTTTCAATGGCTGAGTAGTATTCCATTGTATATATGTATCACATCTTTTTTATCCATTCATCTGTCGATGGACATTTAGGTTGTTTCCATGTATGGCTATTGTAGGTAGTGCTGCAGTGAACATTAGGGTGCATATATCTTTTCAAATTACGGTTTTCTCCAGATACATGCCCAGGAGTGGGATTGCAGGATCATATGGTGACTCTATTTTTAGTTTTTGAGGAACCTCCATACTGTTTTCCATAGTGGCTGCACCAATTTACATTCCCACCAACAGTGTAAGAGGGTTTCCCCACCCTCTCCAGCATGTGTTATTTGTAGACTTTTAGATCATGGCCATTCTGACTGGCATGAGGTGGTACCTCATTGTAGTTTTGATTTGCATTTCTAAAGAGAAACTTTAAAAAATTTTGTTTTATTGTGGTAAAAGTCACATAGTATAAAACATACTATTTTACCCATATTTAACTGTACAGTTCAGTGGCACTAAGTACATTCACATTGTTGTGCAACTCTCACCATCATCCATCTCCTGAATTTTTCACCTTCCTAAACTGAAACTCTGTCCCCTTTAAACACTGACTCCCCATCCCACCACCTGCTGGCATACCAGTGTACTTTCTGACTCTATGAACTTGACTATTCTAGGTATAAAGAGACTTTTTAAAGGCTCTGTCTTGATGTTCCTCCTCACTGTTCCAATCTCACCTCTTGATTCCATTGCCCTGGATACCTCTCCCTCCATCCCTCTTTTCTCCCCTCACATTGATTTTGTATATTTTGGGATATTTTCACCTTCAGGCCTTCCAGCATGTTCTTTCTGCCTGGAATGTCCCTCAACGTCCCACCTTGGTAACTCCTTATCTTTCCAGTCTTATGCCACTTCTTCTGAGAAGCCCTCCCTGCGCTCTTGTATCTGGATTATATGCTCCTTTATGTTAGCGTTTATTATAGGATACATCACTGTTGCTTCCTGTTCTGTCTGCTCCACCCATTCGATAATACACTGGTAGGGCAGGAGCTGTCGTGTTCTTTCTGTATCTATCTCAGCACCTAGCATGGTGCTGGGACCTTAGTAGATGTGCCATAAAGTTTTGACCAGTCCCTGCAAGGGATCAGCGATACAACTCTGAGCCCAAATGCTCTGAGATTTAAATGCTAGCTTTTGAGCATTTGCAAGCTTTAACTTTAACCCTAGTCTAAGAATGCTATGTCTGAGTTCTAGTGGGAACCTGACCAAAGAAAGAATGATTCACACACTCATGCTGTGAATGTTGATTTTATTAGGAGGTGAGTCTTTTATACACATAATTAAAATAGGCTATAAAAATAAGTACCTCAAAATAAAGTGGCTCTTAGTATATCACCCCTCTCCCTTTACACCTCTCACTTTGGGAAATACTGTTGACCGAAAGTATCCAAATTATATTCCTTTGAAGAAAGCCTTTTGATATTTGCTTCTTAAAAACAACAGTAGGGCTTCCCTGGTGGCGCAGTGGTTGAGAGTCCGCCTGCCGATGCAGGGGACGCGGGTTCGTGCCCCGGTCCGGGAAGATCCCACATGCCGCGGAGCGGCTGGGCCCGTGAGCCATGGCCGCTGGGCCTGCGCGTCCGGAGCCTGTGCTCCGCAACGGGAGAGGCCCCAGCAGTGAGAGGCCCGTGTACCGCAAAAAAAAATAAAAATAAAAAAATAACAGCAAAACTACCCTGAAGTCAAATGCCTGAGCTCCAGATTTGTCTGGAGTTGTTCACAGATAACAAGGCCTCCGGGAAGAAAGCTAACTTTTTTTCAAGTTTCTATTTTAATTAAAAAAATATTGACTGACATTCACTTTTGGCAGTTCTTACAAAACATCCCTTCCCTATTCCCCTCAGGCTGTTGAAAATGTGTGACTTTGAGTTCTCACACAGGACTCCTGGGTGACTAGTTACCATATGTTGGAGCCCTCATGCCAGGCACTGAAGCCCTTCCATTCCTGGAAGAAAAGGGGCTTCAGTGTCTGGTATGGCTGTGTGTGCGGCCTTCATATCACCCTTGAAAGTTCACACTCTACTGTCTGTAGAACCTAACCTCTGACTGATAGTGATGTCTGAAAGCTGAGAAAGTTTCTCCATCACCAGGAAAATGCTTTTCCCTACCCACCAGGGACCCTTGAGCCAGAGCAAGTCACTCTGAGGCTGACTCTGGCTGGAACTCGGGTTTCTTGAGCAATGGGTTACTTTGGTTACCAGTTCCTGTTCCCTTCCTTGGTCTTCAGAGAGCCCCAGCCATTGCTGGTGTTTCCGGCTCCCGCAGATAAGCACCTTCTTTTCTCTGCGATGTCTCCATGCTGCAACCACGAGGCTTGCTTATAGGCCACGATGCTGTAAGAATTTACAATAGAGAATTATGAGAGAACAGCTGGAATGGGGCGGGGAGGTCTCTGGCCACCTCTTTATCACTGGTAGACTAGGAGGTTCTATCCATTATCGCAGCAGAATGCTGTACTGCATGAAGGGAGATGGCCCGAGGGAACTTCTCTCACTCCAGCCTCCTTCCTGTCCCATAACATCAAGAACCCTTTGCATCTACATTTTCCTTTTCCGGGAGTCTCTTTCCATCTCACTTCTGCCCGATGATGAACTCCCGTGGGGACCTCAAGATCAAGTTTTGCTCATCCCAAGCAGAATTAGCTGCATCCTCTTTTGCCTTTCCATAGCCCTTTTCTCTCTTCCATAAATCATTACATTGTTTAGAAATATTTGGAGATAAGTGAATGCATAGGAATGAGGAGCTCTAGTTGAAGTCTTGGATCTTTGTGACCTTTGGCATGTCCTTCGACCTCTGGTGTCCTCTGTTTTCTCAACTGTTTGAGCTCTAGGAACCTCAGGTTCTAAGCTGGCACACAGTTCTTCCTGATGGATGGACCACATCTGGAGCTGCTGGATGGGGTGTGAGCATAAATCCAAACCCTTCTAAGGAAAAGCTTTGTGGAAACTTCCAAACACTGATTCCCCACCTTCCATGAGCCCCAGGGCTCTGCAGGGGGGAGCACTTACTGTACTTAGAGCTCGTGGTATGACAGAGCTGGTAAGAGGCAAGCCAAGACTTAGAGGCTGCTAGCCCAGGACCACATGAACTCCGGTTGCAGGCCCGACTCCACAGCTCACCCCTCCCTGCTATGGACCACGACAGCAAGGCCAGGTGGTTGATAAATTAAGGCGGGACAAGAAAACTTAAAAACATAAGATTCTCTGCCCATTTGAGCAACTACCTCCTCCCCTTTAGTGTGCATTGTGTGCCTACATTATACGCTAACTAGATCCCCTTAGAAGACACAGGAATTCCTACTTAACACACAAAAAAAGCAATTTCCTCCTGGTGCCAGCAAGGTAACTTCCTAGGAGTTAACATTCCTTTCTCAGTCCTGTAAGGGGTCACAATAACCCACTGCTCACCTTGTTGGACTATATAAACTGTCAATTTGTTACTTTGGTTTTCTTTTCTGGTCCATATTGGGAAAGTTTTTTAAATTGGAGTATAGTTAATTTACAATGTCGTGTTACTTTCAAGTGTACAGCAAAGTAATTCATGTATATATTCTTTTCCATTATAGTTTATTACAAGATACTGAGTATAGTTCGCTGTGCTGTAAAGTACATCCTTGTTTACCTACTTTATATATGGTAGTGTGTATATGTTACTCCCAAACTCTTAATTTATCCCTCCCCCTCCCCCCCCCGCAATATGTTACTTTGATGTATAACCCATTGTCTGAAAAACTTATGTAGGGCTTCCCTGGTGGCACAGTGGTTAAGAATCCGCCTGCCAATGCAGGGGTCACGGGTTCAAGCCCTGGTCCGGGAAGATCCCACATGCCGCGGAGCAACTAAGCCCGCGAGCCACAACTACTGAGACTGTGTGCCACAACTACTGAAGCCCGTGCACCTAGAGCCCGTGCTTCGCAACAAGAGAAGCCACTGCAATGAGAAGCCTGTGCACTGCAACCTAGAGTAGCCTCCACTCGCCACAACTAGAGAAAGCCCACGTGCAGCAACGAAGACCCAATGCAGCCAAAAATAAATAAATAAATATTTTTAAAACCCCAAAAACAACTTCTGTAACTGTGCCTTGACCTCTAACAGGTGGAACAGTCCTCAGAGTTTTCTGAAATACCGTCTCCCGGGTTATAATCCTTGGGATAGCATGACTAAAATTTTCTGTTTATTTCTTAGATTGACTGTTGATCAATTTTCATTGATATGGTGATGGCCAACCCCTGACTTCATGGTCAGTCAACAGGCAGCTCTGGGTATGGATAGTCAGCAGTGCTGGCTAGTAGGTGTCACACCCTTCTGACAGATTGTTCATTCATTAAATACTTTGAGTACACGCTAAGCTCTCTGCTGGACACAGGATACGAGGTGAGCCAAACAGTTGTGGTTCCTGCCCTCAGGGAGCCTACAGTCCAGTGAGCAAGCTTGTAAAACATGATAATCACTAAATAATCATCAACTATCATGCTATGAAGGAAAAGTATAGGAAGCTTGGGGAGCATATAATAGAAGGATCGAAGTTAGATTGAGAAGGGGATTTTCTCAAATCCTCTTTGAGAAAATGGTGTTCAAGTTAAGACCACAACTAAGTTGTGTTAAGAAGGATGTGTGGGTAAGGAAGGGGGAAGAGCATGAGGGTAGGCTCCTGGTGCTGAAGCATAGAATGGGGAGGGTGGTTAGTGGCAGGAATGGGAGGCTGGATTATGAAGGACCTGTGGTCCACGGTAAGAAATTTGGGTCTTAAGAGCAGTGAAAGCCAAGCTCAGAGCTTTGGGCAGGAGATGATGTGAACTGATGTACACTCTAAGGAAATTGCTCTGGCCACCTGGTGGAGAGAGGATGAGAGGGGAACGTGTGGATGTGGGGAGAATGGCTCAGAGGCGAATTTGGTCCCCCAGGTGCTTGGGTGGCAGCAGTAGGGATAAAGAGAAAAGGATGAATTGGAGGCATATGTTGGAGGTAGAATCAATGAGGCTTCATGGATGGGAGGTATGGGAAGATGAAGAAGAGAGAGGACATTTGTGACTCTCCAGTTTCTACCCTGGGTGAGTGCTGATGCCATTTAATGAGATGGGAAAGACTGGAGGGCAGCAGACTTTAGGAGGGCATCAAGGACCCAATTTTGGAAATTGAAATGCTAATTTGAAGTTTTGAACATACTTTAGATTGTTTAGAGAGGACATGACATGAGATGACAACCCAGAGCAGAGCCCCAAAGAATTCTTCCATGTGGAGGTTTATAGAGAAGACAGAGAGGTAGGAGAAACCCGGGAGGGGAGGTGTTAAAGTCAAGTGACAGTGACAAGTGCCTTCCAAGGAAAGTGACCAACAGTGCTGGGGGCCTGAGAATCCATGCAATATGAGGATGGTAGGGAGTCGAGCAGAGCCCCAAAGAATTCTTCCATGTGGAGGTTTATAGAGAAGACAGAGAGGTAGGAGAAACCCGGGAGGGGAGGTGTTAAAGTCAAGTGACAGTGACAAGTGCCTTCCAAGGAAAGAGTGACCAACAGTGCTGGGGGCCTCTGAGAATCCATGCAATATGAGGATGGTAGGGAGTCCACTGCATTCAGCTGTGAGGAAGTCAGATCTTAGCATAGCCCTGGTGGCATTGAAGGGGGAAATCAGTCTGTATAGTGGGTTGAAAAGCGAACGGGAGGTGAGGACGAGACGGCAGGTGCAGACTAGCACTGGAGAACATGGCCATAAAAAGGAGGAGGAGAGAGGGTGGTAGATCACGTGTCACTTCTGATAGGAAGAATTCAGGAGAGGGAGCAGCTAAGTAGTGCAAGTAAGCTCTCTAAGGAGAAGGGGAGAGGTGGCTCCCAGATAGCCAGTGACTCTTCTAAGAAGCAAGTCAAGGAGTGGCTGAGAACCAACTGCCTGGGTTCAAATCCTGTCTCTGCCACTTATTAGCTCTGTAATCTTTGGCAAGTTACATGACATCTTAGAGTCTGTTTTCTTCATCTGCAAAATGGAGATAAAATAGTAATTGTCTCAGAGGATTGTTTGAGAAGGTTAAAATATATGAAATATTTAAAGTAGTGCCTGGCACATAATAAGGGCTGTTTAAGTGTTTGCTATTACTATCTTTCAGAGAGAGGTTGGGGGGAGGAGAAGAACAGGATGGGTGCAAAAGAACGTAGGCTTGTAGATCTACTTTGGAGAAAATGAGCCCACTCTCCTCTGATGGCGTCTGTTTTCTCTATGAAGCACGAGGCAGCAGCCGAGTGCATGTGTGTTGGGTGGCCAGTGGGTTGTGGATGGGCAGAGCCAGACAGTTATTCCCTCAGCATCTCCCTGTCGCGTGTAAAGACAAGCAGGAGAGGGCAGGTTCTCACAGTGACATGAAATTGACTCACTTTGGTACCAGGAAGGGCTGGGGCCACACTCCCTTCCTGCAGATGGGCTGCTGGCAGCTCAGCCCAGGAACCTCTCCTCCCAGCCTTCTGCCCTCCGTGGCCTCCTCCACTCCCTGCTGTGACATGTCTTCCTGGGCTTTTATGTCATTGGAATGTAGCTTTTCTTTCTGTGGTTAGAGTGTTCTGGTCTTTCCTGCTAACAGTGCTTAATGATCAATGGTGCAGCCTTGGCCTCTTGTAATAATTTTTCAGGATCTTATTTACTTGTGACTTCGTGGAAGGGAAAGGTAATAGAAAAACTCCCTTTATACCAGAGGTTCTCAACCTTGGTTGTATATCCGAATAAACTGGAGAGCTTTAAAATATTCCTGTGCCCAGGCTGCATCCCAGATCAACTGAGTGAAAATCTCTGCGGGTAGGAGCCAGACATCAGTAGTTTTTAAATCTCTCCAGGTGATTCCAATGTACAGCAAGCAAAGGAGGCTTCGGTTGCACATGGGTCCCTCTACAGCTAAATGTCTACAACAGAGGAGGACAATTAGCAACTACTTAAGTGCCTCATTTCACATAAGCATTCAGTTACTTATGATTGGTTCAAGATTCTGTCCCTGCTTCTGTAGTATAAGATCATGAAGATCATGCATATCTTAATCAAGATTCCATGCACACAGTGTAGGGCTGGGTCCAGGTGCATATTACATAGTACATTGGGGGGTAGGTGTCAAGGGCAGCACACCTGTTTCATGCACCCCAAAGTCTCTTAAAAAAGGGAAAGCATCTCCTTAGCACAAAAATGAAGCAGTGAAACTGCAGAAAGGAACCAATTATTGCATATTCTCAATGCTTTCATTTGTTTATATCTCTAGCTATGACACACATTAACTAGTCAGACTTGTTTTCTTTTGTTGTTTTTTGTTGATTTGTTTAGGTCAAAGAGACTGTATTTCAACCAACTGCCAATGGCAGTTGGTTGAACTGCCAGGACTGGATAACTTCCAAGCGGCACGGCTACTAACCCATTACTCACATGGACAAAGAGCTGGGACTCCTGAGAAGTTTGCATTGTGGGTCAGCTCTAGCTAAACCCAACCTATTCAGCTGAGACTCTCATGAAGACAGTGGCACATGAAAAGGCCTAAGGGCTGGGCAGCTTGAGGACAGGTCTGGCTCAGTCCTACACCTTGAGAAAATGAGAACTGGCCCAAGAAGGCACTAGTAATCAAGTCTGCTGTTTTGTACAAATTCTCTCAGCTGTTTGATCCTCATATCTTATTATTTTCTCAACTATGAAATAAAGCAAAGAGCCTTCATGATTGATGGCTCCTGTCTCAGGAGGCTCAGCCTTCTCTGCAGGCAGGGACCTATGCAATGCGATGTGAGAATTCAAAGATGGTGAGAATTCCACTATCCACTTCCCACTTCCAACCTGCCTTGAATTCTTGTCTACTCTGCTGCCTATAACACCACCATTACTGATAGGTAGGGTTCTGGTGTGCTACTGGTCCCTTTAAAATGCAAATCTGTGTCAAGTCCCTTGTATCTTACTGTGGATATCAATAATCCTCTGGTGGGACTGATACAAGTGTGAGATAACCACAGGTTAGGAAAGGATAAAAGGGCCTAAACAGACCAAAACTGAGCTAATATGTAGCCACTAGTTACACTGGCTACTGAACACTTGAAAGGTGTTCAAATGGAGTCCAAATTGAGGTGTGCTGTCAGTATAAAATATCAGATTTTGAAGATTTAGTTTAAAAGACTCATTGATTTCATAAATTGATTACAAAGGTATTTTGGATCTATTGGGCCAAATCAAATGTTATTAAAATCATTTCACTTGTTACTTCTATTGTTTTTAAACGTGGCTACTAGAAAATTTTAAATCACATAATATGGCTTGTACTTGTGGCTCGTACCATATTTCCCTTGGATGGGGCTGGTCGAAGACTAGACTGTTCCACCTGGTCCATTTTGGTGATGATCTAGGCTGGCACTCTCCCCATGGGCCTGGAGTACCCCTCCTTTGCTTCTCTAGCCTTCCTCCTGCCTGTTATCTTCCAGACTTTAGCGCTCTTGTTTTGCAAACAAGAAAATTCCCCCAGAGAGGTCAAAGGAATTGCCCAAGTCCTACAGGAGAGCTCACACAGTCCGGTGGCCATGAGATTTAAAGGGCACTGAGCACAGAAGTTGCCAAGCCCTTGGAAGGTACAGACAAGAAAGAGTACCTGGAAGGGAGGCCGGCTGACTCTCACCTAAAGGAGACTAAACAAAAGAGGTCTGAGTGGTACAAGAAGGTTTCTTATCCCAGCCCCTGATTACAAGGAAGTATATGAGGTGCCTATAAATAAATTGTATTACAAAACCACCAGGAAGTGAGCCAGCTTGTTAGGGCCCTCTGTTTATTACTTATAACTTTAGGGAATTTCCAAATTGCCAGATTATTAGTTTCGGGGAACAGGAGAACTTTTTCTCTGTGAGAGAGCCTACTCAGAACCCATTGTGTAATTGTTGAAAATACTTTATGATAATGGGCTGGAAATGCTCCAACAGTCCTTGACCTAAGCCCCAGGCCCCAGCCCAAAGAGCAGATGCTGGTCGTGTCTTACGCAATCGGGATGATGGCCAGGAAGGAGAGAAACGAGGAGAGTGCAAAGCAGGTGCCAACGAACTTCTCCATGGTGAGCTGATAGATCCTGTTGTACACCGTGGATGTCACCACCCCGGTCAGAGCCAGGGACAGCTGCAGGATGACAAACACCTTTCCTGTGGAAGGGACCGAGGTTACCAAGGTTACTAAGCTGTCCCTCCATGTTCCCTGAGAGCTGAGTCTCTGGGGGGTTCTCAGGAGACCCCTCACCCTTCCCAGACTCCCTCTGTCTTCAGGGCTCATTTTACAGGATTCTTGCCTCCACCCAGCTGACTCTTCCCACGGCCCGTGGATGGTAGCATCTCCCTTTGACTGTGGCTTTTCAGCAGCTGACTTTCCGAGTCTTTCCCACCCTCCCGCTCTCACTCCCTCCACTCTGGATAGACACCAGGGTGTTTCTAGTGTCTTCAGGGCTGCTTCTGGAACTCTCTCCTGTGCCTTCGGCCAGTCCAGACCCCACGCCTCAAGCCGACTGGCTCTGAAACCGTCCAGACAGAGAGGACCTCCGAGAAATTCCTTTCACTCACCATAAGAAGAGCCCTTGATGAGTTTGGACATTGCCGATCGGATGGTTGTGATGGGGACGAGAGCGAACAGCATGGTGGCCCGAGCTGGAAAGGAATCACAGGAGAGCACTCCTCAGTGTAGCCCAGCCTTGGCCCAAGAGTAAATTAGAACAGAGCAAAGGCCTCCCCTCCCCCCTCTCCCACAATCCTCTGTGGCCTTGAAGAAATGGTTTCTCTGCTGGCAGACTAGGGCCCCCCCCCACCTCCTCCCCCCGCCCCGGGCAGGCTGATTCTCTGAGCACATTGCTGCAGACCCGTCTGCAAGGTGCCAAGCACAGTGCTGACAGAGGGTGAAGAGTGTCTTTATTGGTAGAGTTAAGTTGTTTCTAGGGAAGTGGAGCTGATGTCACTCGGAACTCCTCTTCTTGCCTCCTGGGAGAGAGGTGTCTGCGCTTGCCATGCATTGCCACCTCTGGGAGATGGTCCCAGGAGCTTTGGCAAGCTGCATCTAGAAATGTGTGCCACTAACACACGTGCCACACACCCCTCCTTCCCTCAAGCCCTCCCTGTTCATTATCCCTTGGCGGGTGTGTGTGTGTGTGTGTGTGTGTGTGTGTGTGTGTGCGTGTGTGTGGTGGGGAGGGAGGGACTCTGGCCCTTGCACACGGCCTGCTGAACTGGGAGCTGGCTAAAGGTAATCTTGCCATTTTGTGAGGGGTTTTTCTGAGTTGTGTGACCTCCGCCAAAGGACGGTCTCTGGGAACCATCTTGAGTTGTTTGAATATATTTAGCCACTAGCCAGCCACGTGACTATTTAATTTAAATGAAATAGTATGAAAAATTCTGTTCTTCAAGTTGCACTGGCCACATTTCAAGGGCTTCATAGCCACACGTGTCTAATGGCTAGTGTATTAGGTAGAGCAGATACAGAACATTTCTATCATTGTAGAAAGGTCTGTGGGAGCACGGGCCAGAGCTCTCTGCTTGTGGTTGTCTTTGTCCTCAGATAGGAACTTCATTCTGCTTCCTTGAGGGAATGAATGTATTACAATGGTTGTGGAAGGCATTTATGGAGAATTTTTCTCTCTTTTTAAAAAGCTTGTGCTTGACCCAAAATGATTGAAATGATTTTAATTAAAGGACTTTTTCAGCTGGATTAATATGTTTTATCCCTTTAAAACTGGGGAGAAGAAACTCAACCCCATCTCCTCCACTCGAGGGCATCCCGAAGGCTCTCCTGCTGACTCCAGGCACCACTGACCAGCCCTCCCTTGACTTCCTAGAGCTGTGGGCACCACTCTGGTAACATTTCAGGGGCCACACAGGTAACAATACCGACAAACTCAAGTGCGCATAATCCTGTCTCCCTTGTGTCTCCTAGGTAGCAGGTATAATCTCCGGTGCTGAGCTGGGACACCTAGAACACAGCATCCCTGGGGTCAGCCCCGTGCCTCGGGGGATGCGCAGCGTCCTTGTCCTGCCTCCCCAAGAATGCCAGACTCACCAATGTAGAACATGTATGTCTCTTTCACAAAAGCCAAGAGGAGGGCTCCAGACGCAAAGGAGACCATTCCAATCATGATCATGGTGGTGTCCTGGAAGTAGCGGGAGAAGACCAGGACGCCCAGGAAGCTGGTGATGAAGATGGTGTACCCTGAAGCCATACCATAGCCCACCTGCACTTGGTTCCAACTCAGAGGCTCCCTCAGCACAAAAAGGGGTATCACGTCCACTGTGCCCACCACTGCCAGGTCATATATGATGGCACCCACAAAGAGCAGGGCAATAATGGTTTTCTTGGGCTTTGCTTTTGCAGGAGACGAAGGGTGCCTCACCACACTCTGCTCGTCTGTCGGATCAGGATCCAGGGCGTTGTAGGTGCTGACTGTGCCGGACACCATATCCACAGCCTTGCTGGGCTTGGCCTTGGACTCAGGGACCTTCAGCACCAAGAGGCTGTAGAAAAGGGCACAGGTGGCACAGCTCACGCTGAAGGCGGTCAGCACCAGGCCCTGGCTGGAGTGCCCGACTATCTGCCTGAAGAGGTGCCCGGAGATCATGCTCCCGCAGAATCCCACCAAGCCCAGGATCAAGTCGATCACGATGAGGCGCAGGGAGCGGTGGCCCTCCGAGGAGCCGAGGGATCCCAGGGCCATGACCCCCGACCAGAACGCCGAGAAGCCACCACACAGCCCGTTGAGCGCCGCCGCCCCGTAGAGCATCTCCACGGGCCAGTCCAGCAGCACCTTGAGCAGCAGCGCGAGGCGGCAGAGCATGAAGCCCAGCAGAGGCATACAGATGGAGATCTTGCGGTGGTAGCGGTCGCTGAGCCAGCCCAGCCCATAGGCCGACAGCAGGGGCGTCAGGCCCATCACAAGGTTGTAGATGATGTAGAAGTTGGAGATGGCTCTCTGCTGTTGGTTCTCTAGAGCCCCCCGGGGCGATGGGCTGGCGCTGTGGTTGGCCAAGACCCCGACTCCGAAGGACGCCTTCACCACGAGGAGCAGCCCCGCGTCGTAGAGGGAGGTGGCCATCTGGGTGGAGGCCACCACGGGCTCGATCCAGGTCCACACCTGGAGGCGAGGCAGGGGGCCCCTGCACGGGCAGGTGGTCCCCGGGTCCATGTGGTCTCTCTGATGGGGGATGGAGGGAGGGGCTTGCCCGCTGCCGCTGCCGCTCCGGAGGGCGGGGGCGCAGCCCGGGTGCGCGCGGGGCAACCTGCGAGCCGAGCTGAGCCAGGCGCAGGGCGGCAGTGACAGCAGCCAGCCGGGCGGCTGAGTGACCTCCGGGACCGCGGCCACGCCTGCCCGGACCAAAAAGGGCCACGCTCCGCCCCCGGCGGCGGAGTAGGACTGGCGGCGGCCCAGGGAAGCCAGGCGCGGGGGAGTGCGCAGCGAGTCTGGAGTCCGGCTGCGCCCCCGCGTCACGCTGCTCCGGGAAGCGCGGCCGCCTGAAGGGCCGATTCCCGCACGGCCGGGCATGCCTGGACCTCCCGCAGGTCGCTGGGCACCTTCTCCTGGGACTGGGCCTGGCCTGAGACACCCCCGCCCCCCCAAGGCAGGGGGCAAAATTCTGTCCCTGGAAGGCAGTTTGGGGCAAGCAGTGAGGTGCCTGGGATCAGCGGGTTGCGGGGTGGGGGACGGTGAGGTTTTATTTGGGGGTTTAAAAGTGACGGGGCCCTATGTGCTGTGGGGAGCTGGGTGGCAGAGACTTTGAGAGAAATTTTTAAAACTCAGGAGTCCTAGTATCTCTTTGAGGTGTTGATTTCAATTCTTTTGGATAAAGACCCCGCAGTGGGATTGCTAGATCATAGTGCTTTTATTTTTTTTTTTTTTGAGGAAACTTCGTTGTTTTCCATAGAAGCTGCCCCATTTTCCTTTCACAGCACCAGTGCACAAGGGTTCCAGTGTCTCACATCCTCACCAACACTTATCTATTCTGATAAATAGCCATCTTGACAGGTGTGGGGTGATACCTCACTATGGTTTTGATTTGCATTTCCCTGATGATTAGCTTATCTTTTCATATGCTTCTTGGCCATTTGTATATCTTCTTTGGAGAAATGTCTATCCAAGTCCTTAGCCCATGTTTGTTTTACAACTGAATTGTAGGAATTCTTATATATGTTGGAGATTAACTCCCTTTCAGAGACATGATGTGTAATATTTTCTCCCATTCTGTAGTTTGCCTTTTCACTCTGTTGATTTTCTTTCTTTTGCAGTGCAGAAGCTTTATTAGTTTGATGTAGTCCCACTTGTTTATTTTTAGGTTTTTTTAATATATAAATTTATTTATTTATTTTTGGCTGCATTGGGTCTTTGTTGCTGCCCACGGGCTTTCTCTAGTTGCGGTGAGCAGGGGCTACTCTTCGTTGCGGTGCGTTGGCTTCTCATTGCAGAGTGTGGGCTCTAGGTGCGTGGGCTTCGGTAGTTGTGGCATGCGGGCTCAGTAGTTGTGGCTTGAGGGCTCTAGAGCACAGGCTCAGTAGTTGTGGCGTACGGGCTTAGTTGCTCCACGGGCATGTGGGATCTTCCCGGACCAGGGCTTGAACCCATGTCCCCTGCATTGGCAGGTGGATTCTGAACCACTGCACCACCAGGGAAGTCCTATTTTTAGGTTCTTGAAGAGAGATTAGTACTCCTGTGTTCGTTGCAGCACTATTCACGATAGCCAAGATGTGGAAGCAACCTAAATGTCCACTGATGGATGAACGGAAAAAGAACATGTGGTATATAAATACGACTGAATGTTATTCAGCCTTTAAAAAGAAGGAAATCCTGAGATTTGTGTCAACATGGATCAACCTTGAGGACATTATGCTAAGTAAAATAAACCTGTTGTAGAAAGACAAATGCTACATGATTTCCCATATTGAGGTATCTAAAATTGTCAGATTCATAGAGTGGAATGGTGGTTGCCAGGGATTGGGGGCGGAGGGAGGGAGAAATGGGGAATTACTAGTCACGTAGCATAAAGTTTCAGTCAAGCTAAATGAAGACGCTCCAGAGATCTGCTGTACAACATTGTATTTACAGTCAGTAACACTATATACACTTAAAAAATTGTTAAGAGGGAAGCTCTCACGTTGTGTTCTTACCACAATTAAACAACAACAGCAACAAAAAACAAACAAAAACCCCAAACAAAACCCTCAGGAGCAGCTAAGCTCAGCCCTTCCTCTAAGACAAAGGCCTCTTGGAGAAGAGTCCTTCTTTGAGCACCTGAATTAAAGGCCAGGAGCCAGCACAGGACCCAAGCCAGCGTGGGTCCCAGCCTGGAGGCTTTGTCCTTAAACCCCAGCGCCAAGGGAGAGAGGGGGAGGTCCTGCAAGCCCTGTGTGTCCCTGCAGATGCTAAAATTGGACTCTTGCAGGGAGTAGATCCCACAAGAACAGTCACCAGGATCATTTGCTGCTGAATAAAGTCCCCAGGACCCTTTCTATTTCTTTGCAGTTGTTCTTCTGTCTCATGGGCTCACTGCCTTGGACTAGGTGGAGACCAGTTTCCCTGGCTGGCTTGCTTCCTCCTTTAAGTACACACTCCTGCAGAGAGGACCTTCTTCTGACTTGAGTCTCCCTTGTATGACTTTAGGTTCCTGCTCGCCAGGGCTGCTGTGCCTGTGTCGGGGTCGGTCGAGCAGACAGGGAGAGAGGTGGAGCGTTTGTTCTTTCTATTGGGGTGGGGAGGGGGGGAGGCAGAACAGAGGCGTGGGGAAGTGAGACTCGGGTCTGCTGGTGAGAACAGGAACCCCCGTGTCAGTGTGGTCAGAGGAACTTTAGAAGAATAGGAAGGTCTAATAGGGCTCTAAACAGCTTGCCATCTCATGTGTGTGTATGAATCCTTCCTGAGACCTCACCCTACCCTCCTTGGTTCTTTAGAAAAGTCAACTCATGAATGTTTTGTGTAAGTGGGATTTTTTATTTTTTTATTTTGGTGGAAGCCGGTGACGAATCCGTGATTCATGTCTGGATTAACATAACTCTGGGCAGAGATCATGAGCGAGCAGGAGAGGAGATCACAAGAACACCAGTCTCCCAGGGACTTGCTGAAATCTGGGACGGGCTTGGGAATGTCGCAGGCTGTGGATGTGGGTAGTTAAGCCGTCTGACCCAGATCCTGAGGGCCAGGGAGACCCTCGCTGCTGATGCAGGCTGCACTGATGGGAAAAGTGTTCTTCTCTATTGCTGATATTTTAGGGGCTGAGGTGAGCCTTTTCCCAAGACATTACAAGTGAAGGAAAGATGATGCCCTCCAAGACATAAATATATAATGCACAAAGCAAAGATGTACAAACTCAACCTAGGAGACAGAGATAAACCTTGTCAGTGACCATCCAAGAACTTTCTTTCTAGGGTTTCCCGATGGCTGGTCCATCGCTACATGCAGGGGCCACCCCAAGTTCCCTTGCCTGAGCACAGGCAATCTTCTAGTTGTGATTTTACTTCCCAGTAGAGCTGAGCGCAGGAAGGAAATGTGCTAGTTGCATCAATACTCCAAATAACTTCTCATGGTAAGTTAATACATTAGCATTCTGATTTCTCTGCCTTTCTAATTTGGTTAATGTGGGGCTCTGTCTGGGAAATGACTTCCCTCTCCGAGTGCTGATGAAGTTTTTTATTCTGTCAGGCTGAGAGCTAGGCCTCATTTATAATAAGTTATCAAAATAATGAATGCCACCCGTGGATCTTCTTGGGAAATTGTTTCATTGGCTACTCCCCCTCAGGGTGGCACCCTAACATTGCCCAATTTTATAGATGAGGAAACAGACTTAGGGTGGCTCAGTCATTTGCACGAGGTCACACAGAGCCAGAATTCAAATCTTGGTTTGTGTGACTTCAGAGTCCATGCTATTTTCACCATGCTCCATTTCCGACATAATTGAAGAGATACATTTTCAAAATGCATTTGTGTGTTCAAAACTTTGTCAAATACTGTGAGCCTATTCCTAAGATTTTCAAACTCAGTGATTCATTTGTTCATTCATCATCCATTCATCTACCGTCCATCCATCCATCATTTACAAGCACTTTTTGAGTATCAGGCTCACTACTTGGTACCAGGGATACAAAATCCTTTGCCCTCAAGGATCTTTCAAGTCTGAAGATTTATCAACAGGCACTGTACAAACACTCCAAGTTCTGTTTTACACATGTAGTCACTGACGCCAGACCATGCCTCCTCTTTCAAAGATTCTGGCTTAATGGGATTCCTGTGTACCCGAAGCTCTGCTCCCAACATGAATGGCCTCATGAACAACCTGCTCAACACTGTAGAAGTAAGACATCGGTTTTTAATGGCCAGGATACATTGATTCTTCTTCTGGTAAGAACACCCCATTTTTCCTCTGATGAACCTTCTTCCAAGTGGAAATGAGACTCAGATCTGGCCAATCACAGCACTGAGTGCCTGTGATCACAGTGATTGGTTTGGAGATGGAAATGTGACCCAAATTTGAACCAGTAAGAATAAGGCCCAGGATTCTGACTTAAATAGTTAGGGAGGAGACACTTATTCTTCTCTGCACATCTTAGACTGGTGAGGATGAAAGCCTGGAGTTGCTGGCAGCCGTTTTGCTCCCCCTAGAGCAGAACTTGCCTGAGATTGGAGCACATATAGAGGACAGCAGAGCTGAAAGATGGAGAGTAAGATCCTGATCACATCCTATGAGCTTTGCTGGAAGCTAAACTACCTCTTCACCTTTTTTTTTTTTTTTTTTAACATCCTTACTGGAGTATAATTGCTTTACAGTGGTGTGTTAGTTTCAGCTGTATAACAAAGTGAGTCAGCTATACATATACATATATCCCCATATCCCCTCCCTCTTGTGTCTCCCTCCCACCCTCCCTATCCCACCCCTCTAGGTGGTCACAAAGCACCGAGCTGATCTCCCTGTGAGATGCAGCTGCTTCCCACTAGCTAGCTATTTTACATTTGGTAGTGTATATAGGTCAATGCTATTCTCTCACTTCGTCCCAGATTACCCTTTCCCCTCCCTGTGTCAAGTCCATTCTCTATGTCTGCATCTTTATTCCTGTCCTGCCCCTAGGTTCTTCAGAACCTTTTTTTTCTTTTTTTTGGATTCCATATATGTGTTCGCATACGGTATTAGTTTTTCTGACTTACTTCACTCTGTATGACAGACTTTAGGTCCATCCACCTCACTACAAATAACTCAATTTCATTTCCTTTTTATGGCTGAGTAATATTCCATTGTATATATGTGCCACATCTTCTTTATCCATTCATCTGTCGATGGACATGTAGGTTGCTTCCATGTCATGGCTATTGTAAACAGTGCTGCAATGAATATTGTGGTACATGACTCTTTCTGAATTATGATTTTCTCAGGGTATATGCCCAGTAGTGGGACTGCTGGGTCGTATGGCAGTTCTATTTTTAGTTTTTTAAGGACCCTACATACTGTTCTCCATAGTGGTTGTATCAATTTACATTCCCACCAACAGTGCAAGAGGGTTCCCTTTTCTCCCCACCCTCTCCAGCATTTATTGTTTGTAGATTTTTGATGATGGCCATTCTGACTGGTGTGAGGTGATACCTCATTGTAGTTTTGATTTGCATTTCTCTAATGATTAGTGATGTTGAGCATCCTTTCATGTGTTTGTTGGCAATCTGTATATCTTCTTTGGAGAAATGTCTATTTAGGTCTTCTGCCCATTTTTGGATTGGGTTGTTAGTTTTTTTGATATTGAGCTGCATGAGCTGCTTGTAAATTTTGGAGATTAATCCTTTGTCAGTTGCTTCATTTGAAAATATTTTCTCCCATTCTGAGGGTTGTCTTTTCATCTTGTTTA
>NC_041222.1:12290970-12303817 GCF_002837175.3 Physeter macrocephalus | reverse complement strand
CATTTAGGTCTTTAATCCATTTTGAGCTTATTTTTGTGTATGGTGTTAGGGAGTGTTCTAATCTCATACTTTTACATGTACCTGTCCAGTTTTCCCAGAACCACTTACTGAAGAGGCTGTCCTTTCTCTGCTGTACATTCCTGCCTCCTTTATCAAAGACAAGGTGACCATATGTGTGTGGGTTTATCTCTGGGCTTTCTATTCTGTTCCATTGATCTATATTTCTGTGTTTGTGCCAGTACCATACTGTCTTGATTACTGTAGCTCTGTAGTATAGTCTGAAGTCAGGGATCCTGATTCCTCCGCTCTGTTTTTCCTTCTCAAGATTGCTTTGCTATTCGGGGTCTTCTGTGTTTCCATACAAATTGTGAAATTTTTGTTCTAGTTCTGTGAAAAATGCCCTTGGTAGTTTGATAGGTATTGCATTGAATCTGTAGATTTCTTTGGGTAGTATAGTCATTTTCACAATGTTGATTCTTAACAAAAACTTCTTTATTCCCCTTTCCCAATCCAGTTTGATTTAGGTTTCCCATCAATTGCAAGTGAAAGAGATTTGATGGAGTCAAACCCAAGGCCTCTAATCTCTAGTGACCTCCACGCTTCTTCAGCCACAAACTCCCTTGGATCCTGGATCTGATCATCAACTGTAGCTGTGCCACCTCCAGAGTTACTAATTCAAATACCCCACTCTGACTACAGCCTCCTCTCCTGTGTTGCTTGTTCAGCTACTTCTGCTTCAATGTTTCTTTGATCTTATCAGGATGCACACACCCCTACACTAATGTATGATTTTTCCAAATCATTCCAAATCGATTTATGATTTTTCCTTTCTTCTCTTCCTCTGCTGTCTACCTCTATCTATCTTAGATAGCAGAGATACATCATTTTGGAAACACCCTTTTCAATAGATCAAACTCTCTGGTTCTTTTATCTTTTCATGCCAACCTTGGATAAACCCAGTTATCTGCTGGCATTCAAGTAGCTGAGGACTAGTTAGGGGGAAGTCTCACAGTAAGTCAGATTTTAACTATAAATTTACAGACTCCAATCTCAAATGAGCCCTCTAAACTACCCAGCAGTCCTATGCTGTTTCTCCAGTCAAGTCTCCCTCTTTCATGCTCCAAAATTACAAGTTCAGAACTTTGCATTCCTTTCAACCTTTCAGACTCTTCTACTATTTTCTCTTTTACTTCCAGCCAGTCCCTTCAAACTTTTAAACTCTACTATTTTCTATTTTATTTTCAGCTCTATCATGTCACTAAAATGGATTTTCTGAGGTCAGTGATTCCATGTCATTAAATCTAATGGACATTTTCAGTCCTTATCCTACTTGACTCTGAGCAACCTTTGAGAGTTCTAGTCCCTTTCTTAAATCTTTGAGAGTTTATTCTCTTGTTTCAGTAATACCACACCTTCCTGGTATATCTCCTCTTTGACCATTCTTCCCTTTCACCTTTGGAGACTCAAACTCTAACCAGTCTTTTTTTTTTTTTTTTAAATACATTTATTTATTTTTGGCTGCGTTTGGTCTTTTTTGCTGCACACAGGTTTTCTCTAGTTGCAGCGAGCAGGGACTACTCTTCATTGCGGTGCGTGGGCCTCTCACTCCAGTGACTTGTTGTGGAGCATGGGCTCTAGGTGCACGGGCTTCAGTAGTTGTGGCATGTGGGCTCAGTAGTTGTGGCGCACAGGCTTAGTTGCTCCACAGCATGTGGGATCTTCCCAGACCAGGGCTCAAACCCATGTCCCCTGCATTGGCAGGTGGATTCTTAACCACTGCACCACCAGGGAAGCCCTAACCAGTCTTTAAAGTTAAAATTCCTTGTAAATTGGTGCAGCCAATGTGGAAAACAGTATGGAGGTTCCTCAGAAAACTAAAATTAGAATTACCATATGACCCAGCAATCCCACTCCTGGGCATATATCCAGGCAAAACTATAATACAAAAAGATACATGCACCCCTATGTTCATAGCAGCACTATTCACAATACCCAAGACACGAAAACAACCTAAATGTCCATCGACAGATGAATGGATAAAGAAGACATATATACAGTGGAGTACTACCCAGCCATAAAAAAGAATGAAATAATGCCATTTGCAGCAACATGGATGCACCTAGAGATTATCATACTAAGATATGTGGAATCTAAAATATAACACAAATGAACCTAACTATGAAACAGAAACAGAATCACAGACATAGAGAACAGACTGGTGGTTGCCATGGGGGAGGGAAGAACTGGGAGTTTGGGATTAGCAACTGTAAACTCTTACATATAGAATGGATAAACAACAAGGTCCTAGTGTATAGCACAGAGAACTATATTCAATAGCCTATGATAAACCATAATGGAAAAGAATATAAGAATGTAATATTAAAATTCCTTTTTGGCTCAGTCATAGGCTTTCTTCTCAGTCTCTTCTCTAAACAATCTCACTTACACATATAGCTTTAAGTACCATTTATATATAGATGACTCATTGTTATGTCTCCAATCCAGACCCTTTTGAGCTCCAGACCCACATATCAACTACCTAGTTGATATATTTCCAACGTGTACAAGTCCATACTCATAGTCTCCTTTCCCCACCCCCATTATAGTGTTCCCTACCATCCATCCATCCAGATGTATAAACTAGAATGGTATCCTTGATATCTTTCTCTCTTGCCTTATTTATACAATTCTTTACCAAATCATCTTTACTTAACCTCTTAAATATCTCTGGAATCCATCTAGTTTTTTCCATTTTCATATTAGCACCCTAGTTCAAAGTATCACTATCTCTTGCTTGACCTACACCATCAACTACTAATTGGTTCATCTTTATCTATTTTCATTTTCTCCAGGAATGAAATCAGATTTCTCTCTTCAAGATACACATCCTATTCTAAAGCCAAATCCTCTTACCGTGGTCCGCCAGCCTTGCATAGTCCGGTGATTACCTTCCTTTACACCTTCATCTCGTACCATGCTCCTTGTTGTCTCTACTCCAGCCATACTGGCTTTCTATTTCTCAAATGTTCTTTGCGCTCTTCCTACGACAGGCCTTTGCACATACTATTCCTTCTCTCTAGAACCTGTTAAAATCCTACTTTTGCCCAGTTAACATCGAATTATTCTTTGGGTCTCAGCTCAAGTGCCATTTCCTCAGGAAAGTATTCCCTGACTTTCCTGGCTGTCATTCCACCCCACCCCATTAAAGGGTCCCTCAGCACCATGTAACTCCTCTTGTCACAGTTGCAATTTTCACATTTGTTTTGGTGATACATTTGATTCATGTCTCTTAGTGCCATGGGACTGTAAAAATCAATGAGGGCTGAGACCGTATTTTTGTTGCCAAAGCCCCAGAGCCTGATACATGGTCTGGCACCTAGCAGACATGCAATCAGTATTTGTTAAGTAAGTGAAAAAAGATATTACATTCCCATTGTCTGGGGAACCCATGGGTTTAGATTTGAGAGACAGAGAATTTAAATATTAGTCATTATTTAGACCAGTCTTATAAAGAACTTGAGGCCCCAAACCCACAGTTAGTAAGTCCTAGTCTTCTAATTCTGTGACTCACACCTTCCATTGTGTCACTCTCCCTCCCATCCAGCAGTGGTGATGGGTTACACTAAACCAAACCCTCTGACATCTTAGCATGTATTGTAGCAGAGTAGCATGTGACCACAGGCCTAAGTTTGACTCACTGGTACCTTTGGGATGAGACTCTTAGCCTTATCAGCACTATACTTTGGACAGACTGTAGATTTTATTTAGTGGTGACAAAGGTGAACTCAGAATCCCGCTATTCCTGCAAGCCCTGCTTTACTTAAAAGTTTGCAGTCAGTGGAGCTGGATGTGGAGGCAGGAGCTACAGCCCATATTTCCAGTCTCATCACCTTCTGGCAGCCCCTCACATACCAAGGAATTTTTTGGCAAAGGGGCCTTTGGGATCATATTAATCTCAGCTAAGAACCTTGTTGGTTCTCCTTGGTCAGGATATAGCAACTCTTAAAACACACACACACACACACGCACACACACACCTGTGCTTCTCTGTCTCAGTCAAAAGTTAATGTCACCATTCCCTCCACTCAGGTGCTTCCCCATAGGGATTCTCTA
This sequence comes from Physeter macrocephalus, assembly GCF_002837175.3. NCBI lineage: Eukaryota > Metazoa > Chordata > Mammalia > Artiodactyla > Physeteridae > Physeter > Physeter macrocephalus. The sequence continues at coordinate 12,299,704 of NC_041222.1, read as the reverse complement.
GGGGGAAAGATCCCTATCTTTCAGGAGCTGACAGAGACTTGAAGTTCCCTAATTTAGGGAGTGGAGTTCTAAGCTACAGTCCTTACCCAAGACACGCTCAGCCACCTCAAAGTGAAAAATCTCCACAATGTTACCACAAAATTAAGAAATTAAAATAAAGTTCATGTTCCTGATTAAAGAAGCTTTGTCTCAAAATACCATCCTGCATAATTCAGGAAGGAGAGGAGACAAGGGGAAAAAAAAGGAGGCAGCTTTCCTGCTATTTTAAAACAAATATATGTATATATGAGTCACCCTGACTCACTATTTTCTCGTCTGCACTATCATTTTTAGGAGTCAGACTTTTCTTTGTGAAACAGAAAAAGTAGATCTTGGAGAGACATGGATGGCATAGGCCTGGAAACACCTTTGTAATGAGTTAAATCAAGTTAGGACATGATCACTTTCTGATTTCAGAGAATGAAAGTGTCAGAGAAACACAAACGGTATGAAAAAGGCTGAAACTAGTACAGAGGAAGAAAACAATCAAGGGTATTTCCCACATGTAGATATTGCCAAACTTTTAGAATCACAGTAGGGCTGAGGAGAAAATAAAACCCATCCACATCCCCTTTCAGAAATCGAGTTAGGGCTTCCCTGGTGGCGCAGTGGTTGAGAATCTGCCTGCCAATGCAGGGGACACAGGTTCGAGCCCTGGTCTGGGAAGATCCCACATGCCGCGGAGCAACTAGGCCCGTGCGCCACAACTACTGAGCCTGCGCGTCTGGTGTGCCACAACTACTGAGCCTGCGCGTCTGGAGCTTGTGCTCCGCAACAAGAGTGGCCGCGACAGTGAGAGGCCCGCGTACCGCGATGAAGAGTGGCCCTCGCTCACCGCAACTAGAGAAAGCCCACGCACAGAAACGAAGACCCAACACAGCCAAAAATAAATAAATAAATAAAATTTTAAATAATTGGATCATATATTCACCTTTCTCTTTAAAAAAAATGAAATCGAGTTAACGTTTTGAAGATTTAGATTGTGTCATCATAGATCTGGGTTAGAGTTTATTCCACATCACTACCCTTTAATGCCATCTCCTTTTTTGACCAGCTTATGTTTTGGGACTTCTCTGTTCATGAATTTCACCTTCAATCTATCTGCTCAACATTTTCCAAAAGTTCCTTGATGGTTCTGGTTCACTCATGGCACCTATTCTGATTGCCTTTGACTCAATGGAGTTATACTTATATTCCCTCTGCATTCAATAATATTTTGAGAGGAAGGAGAGGTAATGCATATATCCACCCCCCATCTTGAGATAAAAGCCATAGACTATCTTCAAGTGTCAGGCTCTTGTATAAGAAATAGCTTGTGGCTCCTTTGATATAAACTCATATTTGTGATTATAAGACCTAACTCCTGAATCCAGAAATTAAATGAATATAGGATTAGTGAGATCTATTGCAGTGATACTTACTGCATGTAAAATTGTGTCCTTTTGGCTAATCACTTAAAATATTATACAAAATATATTCTGTTGATTATGGTAAAAATTCTTGTCATGATTTTTTATAAAATTTGTTAGATGGTGAGATAAATGTATAAAAAATGTGTTTTGATTGAAGCATTTAGTCCATTTACATTTAGAGTAATTATTGATATGTATGTTCTTATTGCCATTTTGTTAATTGTTTGGGGTTTGTTTTTGCAGGTTTTTTTGTTCCTTTCTTTTCTCCTGTGATTTGATGATTATCTTTTAATTTTTTATTTTTATTTGTACTTTTAGGCTGTGTTGGGTCTTTGCTGTTGCACGCAGACTTTCTTTAGTTGCGGCGAGCAGGGGCTACTCTTCATTGAGGTGTGCGGGCTTCTCATTGTGGTGGCTTCTTTTGTCGCGGAACACGGGCTCTAGGTGCACGGGCTTCAGTAGTTGCAGCTCGTGGGCTCAGTAGTTGCAGCTTGTGGGCTCAGTAGTTGCAGCGCACAGGCTCTAGGGCACACAGGCTTCGGTAGTTGTGGTGTACAGACTCAGTAGTTATGGCTCACAGGCTTAGTTGCTCCGTGGCATGTGGGATGTTCCCGGACCAGGGATTGAACCAGCATCCCCTGCATTGGCAGGCGGATTCTTAACCACTGCACCACCAGGGAAGCCCCCTGATGATTATATTTAGTGCTATATTTGGATTCCTTTCTCTTTTTTGTGTGTATCTACTATAGATTTTTGGTTTGAGGTTACCATGAGGTTTTAATATAGCAGTCTATATATATATATGATTGTTTTAAGTTGCTGATCTCTTTATTCTTTGCCTGATTACTTCCTTTTATTTATTTTTTAACATCTTTTTTGGAGTATAATTGCTTGACAGTAGTGTGTTAGTTTCTGCTTTATAACTAAGTGAATCAGCTATACGTATACATATACCCCCATATCCCCTCCCTCTTGTGTCTCTCTCCCACCCTCCCTATCCTACCCCTCTAGGTGGTCACAAAGCACTGAGCTAATCTCCCTGTGTTATGCGGCTGCTTCCCACCAGCTGTCTATTTTACATTTGGTAGTATATATTAGTCCATGCCACTCTCTCACTTCATCCCAGCTTACCCTTCCCCCACTCCATGTCCTCAAGTCCATTCTCTATGTCTGCGTTTTTATTCCTGTCCTGCTCCTAGGTTCTTCAGAACCTTTTTTTTTTTAAATTCCATATATATGTGTTAGCATACGGTATTTGTTTTTCTCTTTCTGACTTACTTCACTCTGTATGACAGACTCTAGGTCCATCCACCTCACTACAAATAACTCAATTTCATTTCTTTTTATGGTTGAGTAATATTCCATTGAATATATATGCCACATCTTCTTTATCCATTCGATGGACACATAGGTTGCTTCCATGACCTGGCTATTGTACATAGAGCTGCAGTGAACATTGTGGTACATGACTCTTTTTGAATTATGGTTTCCATTTCTCTAATGATGAATGATGTTGATTTTAAGCATCCTTTCATGTGTTTGTTGGCAATCTGTATATCTTCTTTGGAGAAATGTCTATTTAGGTCTTCTGCCCATTTTTGGATTGGGTTTTTTTTTTTTTTTTTGATATTGAGCTGCATGAACTGCTTGTAAATTTTGGAGATTAATCCTTTGTCATTTGCTTCGTTTGCAAATATTTTCTCCCATTCTGAGGGTTGTCTTTTCATCTTGTTTATGGTTTCCTTTGCTGTGCAAAAGCTTTTCAGTTTCCTTAGGTCCCATTTGTTTATTTTTGTCTTTATTTCCATTTCTCTAGGAGGTGGGTAGTTGCTGATCTCTTAATTTTAAATACATTTTTAAAACTCTGCATTTGGACTCTTCTCCCCTCATGATTACTATTTCTGATATCATTGTACATCTAATTGTTTTATGTATCCCTTAACTGCTTATCATGGATATAGACGATTTTAGTACTTTCATCTTTTAACCTCCCTACTAACTTTGTGTGTGGATGATTTTCTACCTTTACAGTATGTTTGCCTTTACTGGTAAGCTATTTCATAATTTTCTTGTTTCTAGTTGCAGCCTTTTCTTTTTTGCTTAGAGAAGTTCCTTTAACTTTTGTTGTAAAGCTGGTTTGGTGGTGCCAAACTCTTTTAGCTTTTGCTTGTCTGTTAATCTTTTGATCTCTCTATCAAATCTGAATGAGAGCCTTACTTGGTAGAGTATTCTTGGTTTTAGGTTTTTTCCTTTCATCACTTTGAATATATCATGCCACTCCCCTATGGCCTGCAGAGTTTCTGCTGAAAAGTCAGCTGATAGCCTTATGGGAGTTCCCTTGTATGTTATTTGTTGGTTTTCCCTGCTGCCTTTAATATTCTCTTTAATTTTTTGCAATTTTAGTTGCAACATGTCTTGGTGTGTTCCTCTTTGAGTTAATCCTGTATGGGACTCTGCACTTCCTGGACTTGGATGTCTGTCTCCTTTTCCAGGTTAGGGAAGCTTTCAGCTACTATGTCTTCAAATATGTTCTCAGCTCCTTTCTGTCTCTTCTCCTCCTTGGAACCCCTATAATGTGAGTATTACTGCACTTGATGTTGTCCCAGAGTTCTCTCAAACTGTCTTCATTTCTGTATATTCTTTTTCTATTCAGGAGCAATGATTTCCACTACTCTGTCTTCCAGCTTGCTGTTCCATTCCTCTATCATTTAGTCTGTTGATGCCTTCTAACATATTTTTCACTTCAGTTATTGTATTCTTCATATGTTTGGTTGTTCTTTATATTTTCTAACTCTTTGTTAAAAACTAACGTCTCTCTCTGTGTATCCATTTTTCTGAATACTTTGATCATCTTTACAATCACCACCCTGAACTCTTTCTCAGGTAGGTTGCCTATCTCCACTTAGCTGTTCTTCTGGGGTTTTATCTGGCTCCTTTGTCTGTACTGTGTTCCTCTGTTGCCTCACTTTGTCTAAGTTGCTGTTTGTATTTTTATGTATCTGGTAGGTTGGTTATGTTTCCCAACCTTGGAGAAGTGGCCTTTTGTAGGAAACGTCCTATGCGTCCCAGCAGTGCACTCACCTCTCATCACCCAAGCTATATGCATTAGGAGTTCCCCCTATGAGGGCTGTGTGGATCCTTCTGTTGTGGTGGGCTATGTGGGCATTCTTCGTTGGCCCCTGGTATGATCAGTTGCCAGGCCCTGCCTTGCACAGAGGCTGCTGGCCACTGGTTGGCAGGACCAGGTCACAAGTTGGCTGACTGTGGAATCCCAGGGGGCTCCAGGGCTACTGCTGGTTCACTGGAGGGCAGAGCCACGGTCCAGAAGACTCCAGAGCTGTTGCCTGCCCACTCGTAGGTGAAACCAGGTCTTGAGGTTAGCACCAGCCTACTGGTGGGCAGAGCCATGCCCTGGAGTCTGGTTGTAGGGTCCAGGGGTCTCAGAGCTGGTGTCAGATCACTGGTGGGGGAGGGAGACTGGTTTCTGACACATCTGGGTACAGGGTCTGTGGTGTCCTGAAGCTTGTGTTATCCTACTACTGGGCAGGGCTGGGGCCAGCTGTTCTCAGGACAGGGGATGGCATGCTGATGGTCAGGCTGGGTCTGCAGGCTATGAGGTTGTGGTTTTCTTGCATCTGGTGTCTTCCCCCTTGTGAGTGAACTGGTCCAGAGGCTAGAGTAGGCTTCCTGGAGGACAAGGCTGGGGTTCAGGGGATTCTGGGGCTGGTGCCTGCCCACTGGTGGGTGGACCTGAGTCCTGGGCCCTCTCGTGGGCAGGGCCTTGTCCAGAGGCTGCTGTGGGCACAGGGGGTCTTAAGACAGCCTGTCTGTTGACAGGTGGGACTGTGTCCATGCCTAGTTAGTTGCTTGGCCTGAGGCATCCCAGCACTGGTGCCTACAGGCTATTGGGCCAGCACAGGGTTGGGTCCAGGGACTAACAAGCTAGACGGAGGACTCCATAGAGTGGCTGAATGTATACAAAAACATATATGCTGCCAACATTACTCAATTCAAATCTAAAGATACACACAGACTGAAAGTGAAGGGATGGAAAAAGATTCCATGCAAATAGAAAAAGAAAGCTGGGGTAGCAATATTTATATCACACAAAATAGACTAAAATGAAGACTGTTACAAGCAACAAAGAGGGATACTACATAATGATCAAGGGATTAACCCGAGAAGACATAATAATTGTAAATATATGAACCCAATGTAGGAGCACCTAAATACATAAAGCAAACATTGATGGACTTAAAGGGAGAAATCAACAGTAACACAATTATAGTAGGGGACTTTAACACCCCAGTTACATCAATGTACAGATCATCCAGGCAGAAAATCAATAAGGAAACATTGGCCTTAAATGACACATCTGAACAGATGGACCTGATTATATATAGAACATTCCATCTGAAAGCAATAGAATATATATTCTTAAAGTGCACATGGAAGATTCTCCAGGATAAATCCACATATAGGCCACAAAACAAGCCTCAGTAAAATTGAAATGAAGCATCTTTTCTAACCACAATGCTATAAGACTAGAAATCAACTACAAAACTGCAAAAAAAAAAAACCCACACACACAAAAACAAAAAAACAGAAAACAAACAGAAAAAACACAAAGGAGGCTAAATATGCTACTAAACGACCAAAGGGTCACTGAAGAAATCAAAGAAGAAGTTTTAAAAATACCAGAAGACAAATAAAAATGAAAAAGATCCAACAATTTATGGAACGCAGCAAAAAGGAGTTCTAGAGGAAAATTTATAGCAATACAAGCTTACCTCAGGAAACAAGAAAAAATCTATATCTATGTCGATATATATATAGAATGCTATATCAAAACCACAGGAACTGTAAACCAAAAAACTACAATAGATATAAACACACAAAAGAAAAAGCAACCCAAACACAACACTGAAGACAGTCATCAAATCACAAGAGAGGAGAAAAAAAAGGGGAAGGGAAGAAAAAAGACCTACAAAAACAAATCCAAAACAATTAACAAAATGGCAATAGGAACATACATATTGATAATTACCTTAAATGTATTAAATGCTCCAACCAAAAGACATAGACTGGCTGAATGGATACAAAAACAAGACCCATATATATGCTGTCTACAAGAGACCCACTTCAGATCTAGGGACACATACAGACTGAAAGTGAGGGGATGGAAAAAGTTATTCCATGCAAATGGAAATCAAAAGAAAGTTGGTGTAACAAAACTTGTATCAGACAAAATAGACTTTAAAATAAAGGCTGTTACAAGAGACAAGGAAGGACACTACATAATGATCAAGGGATCAAGCCAAGAAGAAAATATAACAATTGTAAATATATATGCACCCAACATAGGGGCACTTCAATATATAAGGCAAATACTAACAGCCATAAAAGGGGAAATCAACAGTAACACAATAATAGTGGGGGACTTTAACACCCCACTCACACCAATGGACAGATCACCCAGACAGAAAATCAATATGGAAAACGGGCCTTAAATGACACATTAGACCAATGGACTTAACTGATATTTACAGAACATTCCATCCAAACACAGAATACACTGTCTTCTCAAATGGAACATTTTCCAGGATAGATCACATGTTGGGCCACAAATGAAGTCTCAATAAATTTAAGAAAATAAAAATCATATCAAGCATCTTTTCTGACCACAATGCTAGGAGATTAGGAATCAATCACAGGAAAAAAAAAAGCCTGTAAAAAAAACACAAACATGTGGAGACTAAACAATATGTTACTAAACAACCAATGGATCACTGAAGAAATCAAAGAGGGGAAAAAAAATACCTAGAGACAAATGACAATGAAAACACAATGATCCAAAACCTATGGGACACAGCAAAAGCAGTTCTAAGAGGGAAGTTTACAGCAATACAATCTTACCTCAGGAAACAAGAAAAATCTCAAATAAACAACTTAACCTTACATGTAAAGCAACTAGAGAAAGAAGAACAAATAAAATCCAAAGTTAGTAGAAGAAAAGAAATCATAAGAATCAGAGCAGAAATAGATGAAATAGAGATGAAGAAAACAATAGAAAAGATCAATGAAAGTAAAAGCTGGTTCTTTGAAAAGATAAACAAAACTGATAAACCTTTAGCCAGACTCATCAAGAAAAAAAGGGAGAGGACTCAAATCAATAAAATTAGACATGAGAAAGGAGAAGTTATGATGGACACCACAGAAGTACTAAGGATCATAAGAGACTACTGCAAGCAACTATATGCCAATAAAATGAACAACCTAGAAGTAATGGACAAATTCTTAGAAAGGTACAACCTTCCAAGACTGAACTAGGAAGAAATAAAAAATATGAACAAACCAATCACAAGTACTGAAATTCAAACTGTGATTTAAAAACTTCCAACAAACAGAAGCTCAGGACCAGATGGCTTCACAGGTGAATACTATCAAACATTTAGAGGAGAGCTAACACCTATCCTCCTGAACCTCTTCCCAAAAATTGCAGAGGAAGGAACACTCCCATGATCATTCTATAAGGCCACCATCACCCTGATACCAAAACCAGACAAAGGTACAACAACAACAACAATTACAGGCCAATATCACTGATGAACATAGAGGCAAAAATCCTCACCAAAATACTAGCAAACAGAATCTACCAACAAATTAAAAAGATCATACACCATGATCATATGGGATTTATCCCAGGGATACAAGGATTCTTCAATATATGGAAAATCAATGTGATACGCCACATTAACAAACTGAAGAATAAAAACCATACGATCATCTCAATAGATGCAGGAAAAGCTTTTGACAAAATTCAACACCCATTTATGATAAAAACTCTCCAGAAACTGGGCATAGAGGGAAACTACCTCAACATAATAAAGGCCATATATGATAAACTCACAGCTAACATCATTCTAGAGGGAACCTACCTCAACATAATAAAGGCCATATATGACAAACCCACAGCTAACATCATTCTCAATGGTGAAAACTGAAAGCATTTCCTCTAAGATCAGGAACAAGACAATGATGTCCACCCTCTCCAATTATATTCAACATAGTTTTGGAAGTCTTAGCCATGGCAATCAGAGAAGAAAAAGAAATAAAAGGAATCCAAATTGGAAAAAAAGAAGTAAAACTGTCAATGTTTGCAGATGACATGATACTATACATAGAGAATCCTAAAGATGCTACCAGAAAACTACTAGAGCTCAATGAATTTGGTAAAGTTGCAGGATACAAAATTAATACACAAAAATCTCTTGCATTCCTAT
>NC_041222.1:12288069-12290939 GCF_002837175.3 Physeter macrocephalus | reverse complement strand
TGTTTGCAGATGACATTATACTATACATAGAGAATCCTAAAGATGCTACCAGAAAACTACTAGAGCTCAATGAATTTGGTAAAGTTGCAGGATACAAAATTAATACACAAAAATCTCTTGCATTCCTATCCACTAATAACAAAAGATCAGAAAGAGAAATTAAGGAAACAATCCTATTTACCATCACATCAAAAAGAATAAAGTACCTGGAATAAACCTACCTAAGGAGGCAAAAGACCTCTACTCAGAAAACTGTAAGATGCTGATGAAAGAAATCAAAGATGACACAAACAGATGGAGAGAGATACCATGTTCTTGGATTGGAAGAATCAATACCCTCAAAATGACCATACTACCCAAAGGAATCTACAGATTCAATGCAATCACTATCAAATTACCAATGGCATTTTTCACAGAACTAGAACAAAATATTTTACAATTTGTATGGAAACATAAAGACCCCAAATAGCCAAAGCAATCTTGAGAAAGAAAAATGGAGCTGGAGGAATCAGGCTCCCTAACTTCAGACTATACTACAAAGCTATAGTAATCAAAACAGTATGGTACTGCCACAAAAACAGAAATATAGATCAGTGGAACAGGATAGAATGTCCAGATATAAACCCATGCACCTGTGGTCACCTAATCTATGACAAAAGAGGCAAGAATATACAATGGAGAAAAGACAGCCTCTTAAATAAGTGGTGCTGCAAAAACTGGACAGCTACATGTAAAAGACAAAAAAAAAAAAAAAAAAAAAAAAAAAAAAAAAAAAAAAAAGACCTAATGTAAGGCTGGATACTATAAAACTCCTAGAAGAAAACATAGGCAGAACACTCTCTGACATTAATTGCAGCAATATCTTTTTTGATCTAGCTCCTAGAGTAATGAAAATTAAAACAAAAATAAATGGGACCTAATTAAACTTAAAAACTGTTGCATAGCAAAGGAAACCATAAATGAAATGAAATGACAACCCTCAGAATGGGAGAAAATATTTGCAAATGAAGCAACCGACAAGGGATTAATCTCCAAAATACACAAACATTACATGCAGCTCAATATCAAAAAAACAAACAACCCAATAAAAAAACAGGCAGAATATTTAAATAGACTTTTCTCCAAAGAAGATATACAGATGGCCAAAAATCACATGGAAAGATGCTCAACATCACTAATTATTAGAGAAATGCAAATCAAAACTACAATGAGGTATCACCTCACACCAGTCAGAATGGCCATCATCAAAAAATCTACAAACAATAAATGCTGGAGATGGTGTGAAGAAAAGTGAACTGTCCTGCACTGCTTGTGGGAATGTAAATTGGTACAATCGTGGCAGAGAACAGTATGGAGGTTCCTTAAAAAACTACATATAGAACTACCATATGTTGCAGCAATTCCACTCTTGGGCATATATCTGGAGAAAACCATAATTCAAAAAGATACATGTACCCCAGTGTTCACTGCAGCACTATTTACAATAGACAAGACATGGAAGCAACCTAAATGTCTACCAACAGAGGAATGGATAAAGAAGATGTGGTACATATATACAAGGTAACATTACTCAGCCATAAAAAGGAATGAAATAATGCCATTTGCATTAACATGGATGGATCTAGAGATTATCATATTAAGTGAAGTAAGTCAGATGAAGACAAATATCATATGATATGACTTATATGTGGAATCTAATAAAAATTGTACAAATGAACTTATTTACAAAACAAACAGACTCACAGATCTCAAAATCAAGCTTATGGTTACCAAAGGGGAAATGTGGGGGAAGTGATAAATTAGGAGATTGGGATTGACATATACACACTACTATATATAAAATAGATAACTAATAAGGACCTACTGTATATCACAGAGTACTCAATATTCTGTAATAATCTAAATGGGAAAAGAATCCAAAAAAGAATGGAGATTATATATATATGATTCACTCTGCTGTACACCTGAAACTAATAACATTGTAAATCAACTCTACTCCAATAAAAATTTTAAAAAAGAAATGAAAAAGTTACAACTGACACCACAGAAACACAAAAGATCAGAAAAGACTACTATGAGCAACTATACACTGATAAAATGCACAGCCTAGAAGATATGGACACGTTCTTTAAAATGTACAATCTCCCAAGACTGAACCAGGAAGAAGTCGAAAATATGAACAGACCAATTACCAGTAATGAAATTGAATCAGTAATTAAACCTCCCAACAAACAGAAGTCCAGGACCAGATGGCTTCACAGGTGAATTCTACCAAACGTTTAGAGAAGAGTTAACACCTATCCTTCTCAAACTACTCTAAAATTGCAGAGGAAGGAACAGTTCCAGAGTCATTCTACAGGGCAAGCACCACCCAGATACCCAAACCAAAACAAAATGTTACAGAAGAATGCAGGCCAATATCACTGATTAACAGATGCAAAAATCCTCAAACTATTAGGAGACTGAATCCAACAGTACCTTAAAAGGATCATACACCACAATCAAGAGTTATTTATCCCAGGGACGCAGGGATTTTTCAATAGCCACAAAAATCAACGTGATACACCACATTTAAAAAATTGAATAAAAACCATATGATCATCCCCCAATAGATGCAGGAAAAGCTTTTGACAAAATTCAACATCCACTTATGATAAAATCTCTCCAGAAAGTGGGCATAGAGGGATTGTACCTCAACATAATACAGACATATTTGAGAAAGCCACAGCTAACATCTTAATATTAAAAACTGAAAGCTTTTCCTCTATGATCAGGAACAGACAAGGATGTCTACTCTGGCCACTTTTATTCAACATAGTATTGGAAGTCCTAGCCAGAGAAATTGGGAAAAAAAAGGAAAAAAAAAAAAA
>NC_041222.1:12283556-12286898 GCF_002837175.3 Physeter macrocephalus | reverse complement strand
GGGACACGGGTTCGTGCCCTGGTCCAGGAAGATCCCACATACTGCGGAGCAGCTGGGCCCATGAGCCATGGCCACTGAGCCTGCGCATCCGGAGCTTGTGCTCCACAACGGTAGAGACGTTCTTTAAAATGTACAATCTCCCAAGACTGAACCAGGAAGAAGTCGAAAATATGAACAGACCAATTACCAGTAATGAAATTGAATCAGTAATTAAACCTCCCAACAAACAGAAGTCCAGGACCAGATGGCTTCACAGGTGAATTCTACCAAACGTTTAGAGAAGAGTTAACACCTATCCTTCTCAAACTACTCTAAAATTGCAGAGGAAGGAACAGTTCCAGAGTCATTCTACAGGGCAAGCACCACCCAGATACCCAAACCAAAACAAAATGTTACAGAAGAATGCAGGCCAATATCACTGATTAACAGATGCAAAAATCCTCAAACTATTAGGAGACTGAATCCAACAGTACCTTAAAAGGATCATACACCACAATCAAGAGTTATTTATCCCAGGGACGCAGGGATTTTTCAATAGCCACAAAAATCAACGTGATACACCACATTTAAAAAATTGAATAAAAACCATATGATCATCCCCCAATAGATGCAGGAAAAGCTTTTGACAAAATTCAACATCCACTTATGATAAAATCTCTCCAGAAAGTGGGCATAGAGGGAATATATCTCAACATGTATGACAAACCCACAGCTAATGTCATACTCAAGGTGAAAAGCTGAAAGCATTTCCTGTAATATCAGGAACAAGGAAAAATACCCATTCTTATCACTTTTATTCAACATAGTTTTGGAAGTCCTAGCAATCATAGAAGAGAAAGAAATAAGAAATAAAAATTGGAAAGGAAATAAAACTGTCACTCTTTGTAGATGACATGATACCATACACAGAAAATCCTAAAAACACCACTAAAAACTACTAGAGCTCAACGAATTCGGTAAAGTTGCAGGATACGTTAATATACAGAAATCTGTTGCATCTGTTTACACTAACAATGAACTATGGGAAAGAAATTAAGAAAACAATCTCATTTACCAACACATCAAAAAGAATAAAGTACCTAGGAATAAACCTACCTAAGGTGCTATAGGAAGCCCCTTACTGATCACCAGAAGATTTTGAGGGTTGATGTTGTAGTTCTTATTTGTTCATCTCTTCTTCTTTTGGTTTTTCCTTTTGTGATTTGATGGTTTTCTTTTGTATTATGCTTGAGTTCCTTTCTCTTTGGTTTTTGAATCTATTGTATGCTTTTGATTTGTGGCTACCCTGGTTTTCAAGCATGCTAACCCATAACTATATCTACTTGCTTTAGAGTGATAGTCAGGGCTTTCCTGGTGGCACAGTGGTTGAGAATCTGCCTGCTAATGCAGAGGACACAGGTTCGAGCCCTGGTCTGGGAGGATCCCACATGCCACGGAGCAACTAGGCCCGTGAGCCACAACTACTGAGCTTGCGCGTTTGGAGCCTGTGCTCCGCAACAAGAGAGGCCGCGATAGTGAGAGGCCCGCACACTGCGATGAAGAGTGGCCCCCGCTTGCCACAACTAGTGAAAGCCCTTGCACAGAAATGAAGACCCAACACAGCCAAAAATAAATAAATAAATAAATAAATTTAAAGACAGAAATCTAAAAATATATATATATATTAGAGTAATAGTCATATAACTTCAAACACATTCCAAAAGATCTACATTTTTTTACTCCCCTCCCCAACATTTTATGATTTTGATGTCCTATTTTACATCTTCATGTTTATCCTTTTGCTGTTAATTGTAGTGATAATCACTTTTACCAAATTTTTTGATTGTTTTTTAACCTATGTACTGACACACACAACACACACACACACACACACACACACACACACACACACACACACACACACACACTGGAATATTACTCAGCCATAAAAAAGAAGGAAATGATGTCATTTGCAGCAATGTGGATGGACCTAGAGAATATTATGCTTAGTGTAATAAGTCAGAGAAAGACAAATACTATGTGATATCATGTATATGTGGCATCTAAAAAATAATACAAATAAATCTATATACAAAACAGAAACAGACACACAGACATAGAAAACAAACTTATGATTACTAAAGGGAGGTGGGGAGGGATAAATTAGGAGTGTGGGATTAACAAACTACAATACATAAAATAGGTAAGCAACAAGGATTTACTAAATAGCACAAGGAACTATATTCAATATCTTGTAATAACCTATAATGGAAAATAATCTGAAATATATATATAGATATATATAAAATGGAATCACTGTGCTGTACCCCTGAAATTAACACAATATTGTATACCAACTATACTTCAATTAAAAAAAAATTTTTAAATCTTTTTATAGGGCTTCCCTAGTGGCGCAGTGGTTGAGAGTCCGCCTGACGATGCGGTGGACACGGGTTCGCGCCCCGGTCCGCAAAGATCCCACATGCCGCAGAGCGGCTAGGCCCGTGAGCCATGGCCGCTGAGCCTGTGCGTCCAGAGCCTGTGCTCCGCAACGGGAGAGGCCACAACAGTGAGAGGCCCGCGTACCGCAAAACAAACAAACAAACAAAAAAAAGCTTTTTATATTAGTGACATTAACACTTTGTGATACGGCACTAAATTTTTTCCTCAGTTTGTCACTTATCCCTTGATTTTCCATATAATATTTTTTGCCATGCAAAAATTTTCTGGTTTTTGTGTAGTCAGTGTTATCAGTATTTTCTTTTATTGCTGTATTTTGAATCATAATTAGGGAAGTTTTCCTTATTGCCAGAGTGTAAAGGAATCCACCCAGGTTTTCTTCTATTTTTTTCCCCTTACATATAGCTCTCTGATCTTGTCAAAGTTTATCCTAGTGTTATCTTTTACCACATGCCTAATTAGTTGTGGCAACACCACTTATTAAATGTCTACCTGGGGGTGGGGGAAGGAGAATTGGATGAAGTTGGTGAAAAAGTACAAACTTCCAGTTTTAAGATAAATGAATACTAGGGATATAAGGTACGTTATATGCCAACAAATTGGACAACCTAGAAGAAATGTCTAAGTTTAAGAGAAACACAGCCTGCCAAAATTGAGTCAAGAAGAGATGGATAATTTGAACAGACCAGTTACTAAAAGTGAAATAGAATCTCTAATTAAAGAAAAAAACTCCTTACAAACAAAAATCCAGGACCAGATGACTTCACTGAGGAATTCTACAAAACATACAAAGAAGAACTTACACCTATGCTTCTCAAACTATTCCAAAAGCCTGAAGAGGAGGGAACACTCCAAAATTCATTCTATGAAGCCACCATCACCCTGATACCAAAACCAGACAAA
>NC_041222.1:12279751-12283056 GCF_002837175.3 Physeter macrocephalus | reverse complement strand
AAAAGTCATTTACAACAAACCCACAGCCAACATAATACTCAATGGTGAAAAGTTGAAAGCTTTCCCACTAAATTCAGGAACAAGACAAGGATTCCCACTCTCACAACTTCTATTCAACATATTATTGGAAGTCCTAGTCACAGCAATCAGACAAGAGAAAGAAATAAAAGATATCCAAATTGCAAAGGAAGAGGTAAAACGGTCACTATATGCAGTGAAATGATACTCTATAGAGAGAACCCCAAAGACACCACACAAAAGCTATGAGAAAAAGCTTTTTGTTTTTTAACTCTAGTCTTAGCTTCTCTCCCTCCCTTCCCCTCCCTTCTCTCTCTCTCCACCCCTCCATCCCTCCCTCCTTGTCCTGGTATTTTTTTTTTACTTCTGTAATGTTATTCTAAGTGAAGAAACATTAAAACTGTAATTAATCAGCCTGAAACAAACAAGCAAACAAACCCCACAATGAGGTATCACCTCACACCAGTCAGAATGGCTGTCAACAAAGAGTCTACAAATAACAAGGGCTGGAGAGGGTGTAGAGAAAAACGAACCCTCCTACACTGTTGGTGGGAATGTAAATTGTTGCATCCACTATGGAAAACAGTATGGAGGTTCCTCAAAAAACTAAAAATAGAGTTACTACATGATCCAGCAATCTCACTCCTGGGCATATATCCAGAAAAGATGAAAACTAATTCAAAAAGATACAGGCACCCCAATGTTCATAGCAGCACTATTACAATAGCCAAGACATGGAAACAACCCAAGTGCCCAACAACTGGTTTAAGAGGATGTGGCATACACACACACACACACACTGGAATATTACTCAGCCATAAAAAAGAATGAAATGATGTCATTTGCAGCAATGTGGATGGACCTAGAGAATATTATGCTTAGTGTAATAAGTCAGACAGAGAAAGACAAATACTATGTGATATCATGTATATGTGGCATCTAAAAAATAATACAAATAAATCTATATACAAAACAGAAACAGCCACACAGACATAGAAAACAAACTTATGATTACTAAAGGGAGGTGGGGAGGGATAAATTAGGAGTGTGGGATTAACAAACTACTATACATAAAATAGGTAAGCAACAAGGATTTACTAAATAGCACAAGGAACTATATTCAATATCTTGTAATAACCTATAATGGAAAATAATCTGAAATATATATATAGATATATATAATATGGAATCACTGTGCTGTACCCCTGAAATTAACACAATATTGTATACCAACTATACTTCAATTAAAAAAAAATTTTTAAATCTTTTTATAGGGCTTCCCTAGTGGCGCAGTGGTTGAGAGTCCGCCTGCCGATGCAGGGGACACGGGTTCGTGCCCTGGTCTAGGAAGATCCCACATGCCGCAGAGCGGCTAGGCCCGTGAGCCATGGCCGCTGAGCCTGTGCGTCCGGAGCCTGTGCTCCGCAACGGGAGAGGCCACAACAGTGAGAGGCCCGCGTACCGCAAAAAAAAAAACAAAACAAACAAACAAAAAAAAAGCTTTTTATATTAGTGACATTAACACTTTGTGATACGGCACTAAATTTTTTCCTCAGTTTGTCATTTATCCCTTGATTTTCCATATAATATTTTTTGCCATGCAAAAATTTTCTGGTTTTTGTGTAGTCAGTGTTATCAGTATTTTCTTTTATTGCTGTATTTTGAATCATAATTAGGGAAGTTTTCCTTATTGCCAGAGTGTAAAGGAATCCACCCAGGTTTTCTTCTATTTTTTTCCCTTACATATAGCTCTCTGATCCTGTCAAAGTTTATCCTAGTGTTATCTTTTTCCACATGCCTAATTAGTTGTGGCAACACCACTTATTAAATGTCTACCCTGGGGGTGGGGGAAGGAGAATTGGATGAAGGTGGTGAAAAAGTACAAACTTCCAGTTTTAAGATAAATGAGTACTAGGGATATAAGGTACAACATGATTAATACAATTACAATTGTATTGTAATACAATTACAATACTGCTGTATGTTACATATGAAAGTTGTTAAGAGAGAAAATCCTAAGGGTTCTCATCATAAGGAAACTATTTTTTTCTTTTTTTTAAATTTTGTATCCATATGAGATAATGGATGTTCACTAAACTTACTGTGGTCATTTCATGACACACATAAGTCAATCATTATGCTGTATACCTTAAACATATACAGTGCTGTATGTCAACTATGCTGTCTTATTTTATATGAAATTTCCATATGCACTTGGTTAATATACCTGGATTTTTTTGTGTTTTCTTCCATTAGACTTTCTATTTAGTCAATCATGTGTTCTTCAGCTGATCAATTAATTCAATGGAACGGATTGAATTCCTTTAAACAATTAATTCTACTTATGAACAGAAAGGGCACATTCCATGATAAGCAGGAATTTTTAAGTTGGTTTTAGCTTACAGGCATTTGGATAGGCAGGCTTTCAATACCTCCCTCTCAAACCCTCTTATTTGGGGGATGGTCATCTCAAAGCATGACTTACACAGGACACGGTTAGCACCAGGAAGTCTCACTTAACTCTTAATTCTCAAAGTACTTGTTTGAACAAGGCTGTAATATTTCAAGGCTTCCCATTTAATACCACTGTGATTTAACACATAAAGTTTAAAAAGCTTTTTTTTTAAAGATTAAATCAAAGATTTTAATTTTATATTCTCTATATCCACAGAATTAATGAATAATTTCCTCATAGTCTAAAAACTGACCACAGGTATTTGTAACCCCAGACAGTTCTTTTCAGTCTTCTCTCTCTCTATATATATATATTATATTTGGATTATTGATAATGATTATTTAAAATTTCTATTTCCTTATGTTTTGTTTATTCGATCTGTCATTTTCTGGGTTAAAACACTCCATGATGGTAGGTATAGAGTTTTAGTTTCATAAGATGAAAAGAGTTCTGGAGATGGATGTGGTGATGGTTAAACAACATTATGATGTATTTAATACCACTAAACTGTACATTTAAAAATGTTTAAGATGGTAAATTTTACGTTATGTTATTTTATGTTAAATTTTATGTGTATTTTACAATTTTAAAAAATTTCATTATAATTGTGATTTTACCCATTTCTGTTGATTCACACCTTGCAAACTGGATCTGAGTCGGAAAAAGCAGTCGGAAAAGGAAGAGTATAATATGATACCATTGGTGTAAAGTTTTAATTCATGCTGATTATGCTACATAAATGTTTTTCAAGAAGTTATGTATATACAGCAGAAGGCTTACCATAAACATGGGACAAGGAAAAGGGAAAAAACCTTTTTTTTTTTTTTTTTTT
>NC_041222.1:12274683-12278686 GCF_002837175.3 Physeter macrocephalus | reverse complement strand
CAATGCCGCAGCCTTCTAGGAATTTAGCCAGGCAGTGGAAAAAGAAAAATAAGGGAGGAATCCTGGAATCACTGAGTAGTAACCCAAAAGGGGAAGTCCCAAACTGGAGGTGACAAGGTCTCTCTTGAATTAGAAAGACTATTTTTGGCAGGAGGCCAAATCTGGAGCTTCGGAGATAATTACAGAAAATGATTATGCTTCAAACCTAACGTGATACCACTTAAACCCAGTGCACCTGTACTGAGAGGCTGAATGAGGGATTTGTTTCCACAGCAATGCTATGCCTTAAACACCCACCTGTTCACTTCTGGGGCGGAGTTTTCATGTATTGACAAACAGAGCTTAGAGTCTGGGGTAGGGGACTTGAAGCCACTTAGTAGTGGGTCTGTTCTTCCCTGGCTGTAAATTGAACTTCAGTCATTCAACAACTTATACAAGTTTCCCTCTGCTCAGGAAAAATCCTCTTGAACTGGATGCATCTGGACCTTAAGTTATATTGTGGAATTTGTACTAGAGACGATCTACTTTTCTCCTTAACCCTCCCAGTTGGTTTCAAACTCTTGTTTCCTGCTACAACCTCAATCCTCTGAGAGCCTCTCAAGCAAAATGAGTGAAACACAGGCCTGAGTCTAGACCTTCATGAAAACATCAAGGAGATTCCCTTTCATGCCATCAAATCCGATTCTGCCAACCAAAATACTGGGTCCTCCTTTCTTCTGCTCTCACTGTCAGATCTCAGACCCCGGAGGCTTCAAACCTGGATCCTAAGGAAATTAATACCAATAGGGACTAGGACCATGAAGACTACTAAAAGGAAAGCTTCATAAGGAAGGGATGGGGAAAAATCACGCCTGGACAAGGTAGGTCCCTGGGTTCTTCCCATTGGAAGCTGGGGAAGGAGAACATCTAGGAAAAGGGAAGGAATATTATCTCTACTTGTTATGGACACTTGCTTCCACAGGCTTCACCCACAGCATTGAGCAAGTCAGAGGTCCAAGCCATCAGAAAATGGAATTCTCTGCATGAGAAGAAAGTCCCGTCAGAACCACATGACGAAGCTATTGGAGAGCAAGTAGGGGTCTAGATTTTAGCCAGACCAGCTTGAGGGTTGGTGTTTGAGAATACACAGAGGTGGGACGTGAGCACAGTAAGAACTGGTAAACAGCGGTCCCTGTATTGCAGAGACTACTCATCTTTTGCCAGAATTCGTTTTTAAGTCACTGAAAACTAAGCGAGTTTCTCCCCGAATACATTTTGCTAGGTGGTTGAAATTGGACATTTTGTTAGCTGCCCCTTTAAGTAAGTGGGATTTCCTGACACTAGGCTTCCTTAGCTGTGACAAAGCCACTCTGTGTAGCATGTACCTAAGCCTGTTCCACATTGCTCCTATGGGACTTGGGGGGCAAAGGGAACCCATGTAAACATGGGGCTCATGCTGCCTGCTGTGTAATGTCTTTTGTCTTTGACCCAGGGTTCTTATGTCTTCTGGCCTGGTATCCATTAAACAGTGATCTGCAGACTAACTCATCAACTTGCAAGTGAGGTAAAATTGGAGACTCTCCACGGTTAAGGTTTTGGTGAGAATGGGATGGCTGGTTCTGAGACCAACCGGAGTCAAGCTGCTGATCTAAACCTGGTTTTGATGCCCAAAGTGGACCTGCTCCTGCCGTGGCTGGCGAGGCCACATCATGAGGGGTGTTTCCCCTTCCTCTGCTAGCAGCTCAGCTCTCAGCCCTTTGACTCCCTCTGCAGCCGCTGGGCTGCCTCGCCACTGACACTGCACGTTACTGATCACCTTATTCTGACTACACTGAAAGGGAGGCCAGGGGAGCCCAACTTTAATTTTTAAGTTTTATAAAATGCCCTTGTCTCTCACCTGCGTCTTCTGGATGAAAGATCTCGATGTCAGTAGGAGATGACTGGATAAAAGGTAAAGTTATAGCTACTGGAACGTGACACAAGATTTTGTGGAGGTGAAGGAAGAGCAACAAAGTGGAACCAAGCAGAACCTGACCCCCCCAGTACAAAACCGGGCAGTTAATGATTAGGACAACAGAGTCTCAGACTCAGTGTCTGATGCACACTCCTGAGTTGTTTTATAGATACTATAACTGCCACCAGAGGAAAAATGCTAACTGCATGATGACCAGACTATAGCCATGACATAAGCTGCTCCAACTTGAGCAGTACTGAATCTATGGCTAGCACAATTCCAAGAACTGGCCTCAAGAGAATGAGACTAACATTATTGCTCATAATAACATATATCTTTGTTGGCATCAAAATAGTTGTAGCTTGTTCTGCCTGTATATGTAAACGGGCAACAAAAATTGTCAGCAAAGAGATGCTACAGGTCCATGTTGACATCTTCCACTCTGAGAATACGGTACCCTATATCAGCATGAAGAAGTTACAGAAGATAGACCTTCGCCCCTAATCCCATAGAAATGGAATCATGTTCTGACAAGTGGGGATCTGTAAGCAGCTCCTTTCAGGAAACCGCCCTCAGTAGGAAGCCCCTTTCCTTGTCACTTTAGCAAAGCTATACTGTAACTAACTTTTAAACCAGACACCCCCATGATCTACTCATATCTGACCCAAGCACACCTTTCAAATCTTTTAATCACACAATACCTTGCCTAATTTATTGGTTGTTCCCATAGATCAAAGAAGTAGAAATGAAGAATAAGTAATTAACAGATGACTAGATTTCTTCCCTAGCTTCCTCTTCAGTAATCTACTGAATAAACTGTGTGATCAAACTGTGTGAACAAGGTAGCATCTAGAGAAAGAGCACGAGGAATTGACAAGCCTGCACACAGTGGGGGGATGGCGATGATTCTGACCCCCATCTCAGTGATTCACTGAGATCACTTCTCTGTTTCTCTTTAAAAAGTTTCATGGCCCAGGGCTTCCTTGGTAGCACAGTGGTCAAGAATGTGCCTGCCAATGCAGGGGACATGGGCTCGAGCCCTGGTCCGGAAAGATCCCACATGCCGCGGAGCAGATCAAAGAAGTAGAAATGAAGAATAAGTAATTAACAGATGACCAGATTTCTTCCCTAGCTTCCCCTTCACTAATCTCCTGAATAAACTGTGTGATCAAACTGTGTGAACAAGGTAGCATCTAGAGAAAGAGCACGAGGAATTGACAAGCCTGCACACAGTGGGGGGATGGCGATGATTCTGACCCCCATCTCAGTGATTCACTGAGATCACTTCTCTGTTTCTCTTTAAAAAGTTTCATGGCCCAGGGCTTCCTTGGTAGCACAGTGGTCAAGAATGTGCCTGCCAATGCAGGGGACATGGGCTCGAGCCCTGGTCCGGAAAGATCCCACATGCCGCGGAGCAACTAAGCCCGTGTGCCACAACTACTGAGCCTGCACTCTAGAGCCCATGAGCCCACGGGCCACAACTACTGAAGCCTGTGCACCTAGAGCCCGTGCTCTGCAAGAAGAGAAGACACCGCAATGAGAAGCCCGCGCGCTGCAACTAAAGAAAGCCCGCGGGCAGCAACGAAGCCCCAGACCCAATGCAGCCAAAAGTAAAATAAATAAATAAAAATAATAGATTTAGGATATTTCTCATTATCAAAAAATCTACAAACAATAAATGCTGGAGAGGGTGTGGAGAAAAAGGAACCCTCTTGCAGTGTTGGAGCCCTCTTGCACTGTATCAATGTAAATTGATACAGCCACTATGGAGAACAGTATGGAGGTTCCTTAAAAAACTAAAAATAGAACTACCATATGACCCAGCAATCCCACTCCTCGGGATATACCCTGAGAAAACCATAATTCAAAAAGAGACATGTACCCCAATGTTCGTTGCAGCTCTATTTACAATA
Source organism: Physeter macrocephalus (assembly GCF_002837175.3). Taxonomy (NCBI): domain Eukaryota; kingdom Metazoa; phylum Chordata; class Mammalia; order Artiodactyla; family Physeteridae; genus Physeter; species Physeter macrocephalus. The sequence goes on along the minus strand of NC_041222.1, from coordinate 12,274,840 downwards.
GCCAGGACATGGAAGCAACCTAAGTGTCCATCGACAGATGAATGGATAAAGAAGATGTGGCACATATATACAATGGAATATTACTCAGCCATATAAAGAAACGAAACTGAGTTATTTGTAGTGAGGTGGATGGACCTAGAGTCTGTCATACAGAGTG
>NC_041222.1:12272228-12274331 GCF_002837175.3 Physeter macrocephalus | reverse complement strand
ACTTGAGAACATGGGGAGGGGGAAGGGTAAGCTGGGACAAAGGGAGCAAAGGGAGAGAGTGGCATGGACATATATACACTATCAAATGTAAAATAGATAGCTAGTGGGAAGCAGCCGCATAGCACAGGGAGATCAGCTCAGTGCTTTGTGACCACCTACAGGGGTGGGATAGGGAGTGTGGGAGGGAGACACAAGAGGGAGGAGATATGGGGATATATGTATATGTATAGCTGATTCACTCTGTTATAAAGCAGAAACTAACACACCATTGTGTGTGAATATAACAAAAAACAGACTCACAAATGTAGAGAACTAGTGGTTACAAGTCGGGAGAGGGAAGGGGGGAAGGGCACTACACGGGTAGGAGATTAAGAAGTACAAACTGTTATGTATACAATAAGCTACAAGGATGTATTATACAACACAGGGAATATAGCCAGTATTTTGTAGTAACTATAAATGGAATATAACCTTAAAAAGTGTGAATGACTATGTTGTACACCTGTGACTTATGTAATACTGTACATCAATTGTACTCCAATAAATGAAAAGACTGTAGAGAATGGCAGACATCTTTCATGCTAGATTTTTCTAATAAATATATGTAAATGCCATTTCTAAGGTGGAAATATGTTTTAAATAGACTAGTATTTTTTTTCTGAGTATAAAATTATAAAAATAAATGTAAAGTTACAGACAAGCTCTGAAGAAAAAATAAAAATCCAACCCAACAGGGAGACATAACCACTGCTAAAATTTTAGCACTTTGTCTTTAAGTTTAAAACTTATTTTTCCTCACTTAATAGCTCAAGGACATTTCCCCCACATCATGAAATGACTATTCGAAATTCTTGACTGAATAGGAGAAGCAATATAAAGTGCTTGATAGTTCATAGAGCTAAGATTTTAAACTCATTTAACTTTTCAAAAGTGTTTTAGTTCTTATTTGAAAATATTCTGATAACTAATGAAGTTACAGAAGACATGTGCATTAGTCATGATAGGCTTAGTTATGCTGTAATAACAATTCCCAAATCTCAGTGGCTTAAAACGACCAAGATTTGTTTCAGGCTACATTTCTGTCAGGGGTTGTCAGGGGAGCTCTGCTCACCATAGTCACCCAGGGACCCAAGCTGATAGAACCACCACCAACTCAAACATTTCTGGTCACCATTTAAAGAGAGCTCTAGAGATTCTCACACTGGCAATTAAATACTTGGCCTAGGAAATGACATCCACCACTTCTGCTCAAAACTCACTGGCCAATAGACTTCATCCAAATTAGAAATGTTTGTGCTTTTAAGGACATCATCAAGAAAGTGAAAAGACAACCCACAGAATGAGAGAAAATGTTTGCAAATCATGTTTAATAAGAGATTGATATCTAGAATATATAAAGAGCCCTTACACCTCAATAATAAAAGATGACTCAGCTTTAAAAAGGGCAAAGGATATGAACAGACATTTCTCCCGAGAACATACACAAATGACCTATCAGCGCATGAAAAGAAACTCAACATCGTTAGCCATCAGGGAAATGCAAGTCAAAACCACAATGAGATACTACCTCACACCCATTAGGATGGCTTTAATCAAAAGGACAATGACAAATGTTGCCATCTACATTACTGGTGGAATGTAAAGTGGTACAGCCACTTTGGAAAACATTCTGGCAATTCCTCAAAAGGTTAAACACAGAGTTACTATATGATCCAGCAATTCTACTCCTAGATGCTTACTGAAGAAAATTAACATGTCCTTATATACACTACCAAATGTAAAATAGATAGCTAGTGGGAAGCAGCTGCATCTCACAGGGAGATCAGCTCGGTGCTTTGCGACCACCTAGAGGGGTGGGATAAGGAAGGTGGGAGGGAGACGCAAGAGGGAGGGGATATGGGGATATACGTATGCATATAGCTGATTCACTTTGTTATACAGCAGAAACTAACACAACATTGTAAAGCAATTATACTCCAATAAAGATGTTAAAAAAAAAAAAAACATGCCCGGGCTTCCCTGGTGGCGCAGTGGTTGAGAATCCGCCCGCCGATGCAGGGGACACGGGTTTGTGCCCCGGTCCGGGAAGATCCCACATGCCGC
>NC_041222.1:12246890-12272162 GCF_002837175.3 Physeter macrocephalus | reverse complement strand
AGCCTGTGCGTCCGGAGCCTGTGCTCCGCAACGGGAGAGGCCACAACAGTGAGAGGCCCACATACCGCAAAAAAAAAAAAAAAAAAAAAAAATGTCCTTACAAAAACTTGAACATAAATGTTCACAGCAGTGTCATTCATAAGAGCCAAAACGTGGAAACAACCCAAATGTCCGTCAGCTAATGAACAGATACGCAAAATGTGGTATATCCATACAATGGAACATTCTTCCACCATAAAAAGGAATGAAGTGCTGATACACACTACAACATGGATAAACCTTGAAACCATTAAGTGAAAGTCAGACACAAAAGGCCCCGTTTTCTATTATTCAATCTATATGCAGATTAGGCAAATCCATAAAGACAGAAAATAGACTTGTGTCTGCCAGGGACTGCAGGGAGGGGGAAAATGGGAAGCCTGCTAATGGTAAGGGGTTTCTTTTGGGAGTGATAAGTGTTCCGGAATTATACAATGGTGGTGATGGCTGTCCAACCTTGTTAATATATAAGATCCACTGCATTGTATACTTTTATTCAAGTATTGTTGATTTACAATGTTGTGGTAGTTTCAGGTGTATGGCAAGGGAGGGGGAAAATGGGAAGCCTGCTAATGGTAAGGGGTTTCTTTTGGGGGTGATAAGTGTTCCGGAATTATACAATGGTGGTGATGGCTGTACAACCTTGTTAATATATAAGATCCACTGCATTGTATACTTTTATTCAAGTATTGTTGATTTACAATGTTGTGTTAGTTTCAGGTGTATGGCAAAGTGATTCAGTTATACATATCTATTTTTTTCTTCTTTTCCCTTATAGGTTATTACAAAATATTGAGTATAGTTCCCTGTGCTATACAGTAGGTCCTTGTTGGTTATGTATTTTATATACAGTGGTGTGTATTTGTTAATCCCAAATGCCTAATTTATCTGCCCTCCCCTTTCCCATTTGGTAACCATAGGTTTGTTTTCTATGTCTGTGGGTCTATTTCTGTTTTGTATATAAGTTCATTTGTATCTTTTTTAGATTCCACATGTGATATGACATTTGTCTCCATCTGGCTTGCTTCACTTAGTATGAATCTCTAGGTCCATCCATGCTCCTGCAGATGGCATTATTTCTTTTTATGGCTGTGTAATATTCCATTGCATAAATATACCACATCTGCATTTGATACATTAAGGATGAATTTCATGGTATATAATAAATTATATCTCAAATTCCAAAAATGGACTCAAAGCAGATTGTTGTTTTTTTTTAAAAAGTTTTTAATGGTGTTTCAATGACTTACGTAATTTTATAATTTATTCTAATTTTAGAGATAATCTTACTGAGTATGACCAAGCTTTTAAATCATTGAAAGATTTTGAATCTTTTTCCACTGCATAAATTTCATTAAAAATATGTATTACATTCTTGCTTGTCACCTAAAATTAGAAATTGCTCTGGAAGCAGTTTTTTTTTTAAATTGTAGCACATGATTTAGTTTGTAATTATGCCCACGTTCGTGTCATTGTTTTATCAGTAATATTCCTCACTAGAAATTTCCATGAGGATAGAACCCTGTCTGTTTTGACTCTCCAGCACCTAGCAATCTGATATTCAGCAGATATTCAATAAGTATGTGTTAATAAATCAGTGGATGATTAGTTAAGAGCTAGAATTTCAAAGTGTTTTCTAAAGCCGTTTAGCACTTCCTGGCCAATGATAAAAGATACTAATACAGACGGGAGGAAAGATGAAAGCTGAAGAAAGTCAGTTTTCTCAAATTGATTCTTTGTTTTGAAAAGGTGTTCTTTTTCATTTGTTGGGTGTTGGTCTGCACCCTGCAAGCCTTGTAGTTGCCCCGCCTCGAGACCAAGGAAAGAGCCCACAGCCAGTGACAGAGACATCAATCGTTTATTAAATAGGGGATCTTACACGTCTGAAGCAAAAGGTCCTGGAGCAACACCCCACTGTGTATGGCTGACAGGGCATGGCAGCACTACTCGGGGGTGAAAGAGGCTACCATTTTTAGGGAAACTGACGTCGGATGAGCTTATCAGTTACCAGGGAAACCAGCAACTGGGGCACGTCCCTCACAGCCCCTTAGGTGAACAACCATCACAAGGGCAGATATTTTCCTTCAATAAGCTAGCAGGTGAAGCCGTTCTGGCCTAAGGATTTGAACAATCCCTAGCTGGGGCAGGGGGCGAAGCACCTTCCTGCGAGTAGGGAGCAGGAAAGCAGGGACTGGTGGAGCGGGGGATGTACAAAGAGCGAGAGAACAGCCATCTTGAGTGGCCCGACAACACACTCCACCCCTACATACTCTGCACGACCCTTACCATCTTGGTCCACCCCTCTTCCGCTATATCCTTGGGGTTGGAATGTAGAGATGCACTGCAACCAAATACCGCAAATGCAATACAGATTAACAGCCGCTAACAAGCCAGGCGCTTATCGGGTCAATTTTTCTTGTCCAGAGGAGGACAACGGCATCTCGCGTAGACCCAGCAATCAGACTCATTTCACAGTGAGGCCACCATTGTCCCCCAGTCCACAAACAGATTCCCTCCGCTTAGACTAGGGAGGAGATGTCAGATGTTTAACAAGCATAATACAGGGAAGATCAGGACCAGTAAGCCAAATACCACAGTAACAGCATTCTGAGATACAACCTCCCTTGCCTGTGGTTTTTGTCCTGGCCTGCAGGACCACACCGCCTGTCCACCCTCAGTCCCCACAGCCGGAGCCGAATACTGGAGAGGCCGTATAACGACAGACCACAAGGTTAACGTGATGGTGGCTTTCTCCAGGAGGGGTCCCGTATAAATTACCTTAGTAATCTCAGGTGGGGCCAGGTAGAAGACAGGTGAGATCTGTAAGTCCCTTTCCAGGCCCATTCCCCACGGGCGGTAAACCCAGACCACCTGGAACTTATCTGCCAGTCCCAGGGCCATTTGATAACGTGTTCCCCTGGGGGTAGATCCCGTGGCAAAGGCAAAAGTAAGTTATGGTCCTGACAGTTGGCCGCTAAAGTGGGTTGCTGTCGATGTTCATGGGGGTCCCGTGTTGTTACACAGCTGTTCTAGACCCCAAATAATGGTTTTTCGCATTGCTCGACGACTCGGGTAGGCCTTTTGGAACGTCTTCCACCTGCTGTGACACACTGCAGGCGGCATATAGCTGTTTTCCATCACATATATCATTGCTCGGCCCCTCCCATAGCTGAGACCAGAAGCCCGAGGGTACTTTTATTATTTTGCTGTTGCCACAGACCTCATCCAAACCCTTTTGGGCGACTGGCCACGTCCCATTCACAAGCCTGTCCCCGAGTTAATATCCCTAACGCCTATGTCTGTAATTGTTTAGGGGTGGTGGGTCAGGGGTACGCTCGTATTTTATAGATAACCCAGGTCCTTACGTTTTGTCTGGACTCACCAGCCATCCCCGTGCAGTCAGATGAGCCATGAGCACAGGGCTGCTACTTTTAAACTTGAAAGAGACTCTGAGTTCAACAGGGTATCATCAGTGTAATGGAAGAGGAAGACACCTCTTCTGGTGGTCAGCTGCCACAGAGCCCCACTTGCTAGCCGTCGGCCACCTCGGGTCACCCCCGCCTCTTTCCATTTCCCATCCTTATTTCCCAACATCTCGGCGCTCACAGGAGTTTCCTTGGCCTCCCGGCTGGTATGCCAGTTGTTAGGCTGCACCTCGCAGGCCAGCAAGGCTTGTAGCTGCCCAGCCTCGAGACCAAAGAAAGAACCTGGAGACAGCGACAGAGACATCAATAGTTTGTAGGACAGGGGGATCTTACACGTCTGAAGCGAAAGGTCCTGGAGCAACGCCCCACTGGGGCGGCCGGGCGGGCAGGCAGGCAGGCAGGCAGGCAGGCAGGCAGGCAGGCAGGCAGGCAGGCGGCCGGGCGGGCAATGGCAGCAACCTTTGCTACGTAGGGGAGAGGCTACCATTTATAGGGGGAATTGACGTCAGGTTAGCTCATTAGTTACCAGGGAAACCAGCAGCAGGGGCATGTCCCTCACAGCCCCTCAGATTAACAACCACCACATGGGCAGATGTTTCCCTTCAATAAGCTAGCAGGTGGAGCCGGTCTGGCCTAAGGATTTGAACAATCACTAGCTGGGGCAGGGGGCGAAGCACCTTCCTGTGAGTAGGGAGCAGCAAAGCAGGGACTGGTGGAGCAGGGGATGTACAAAGAGTAGAAAGGCCATCTTGAGTGGCCTGACCATATACTGGGCATCTCTAATCATCTTCCATATTTCTTAAAGATGACCAATTATTATTTTGGGTTTAGATCTGACTGTTCTTTCAGTGTCTTAAAATATTTTTCATCTGGGCTTTAGATTAGGATTAAATCAAGTAATTATAAACTCTTGGGCTATCCTCTTCTCTAATTTTGGGCTTTAACTCCTTTTCATCATGTTTATTTTTCCCTTCTAAAAGTTCGAAGATAGTTTTCCTTGCCCTGGAAGGCAGTGTAGTGTCGTGGCGAAGAGCACAGTCCCTGAAGTCAGATTAGTGCTTGAGTCCAGGCTCTGATGCTTACTGATTGTATAAGCTTAGTCTCTCATACCTTAGTTTTCTCATCTGTAAAATGGGAATAATCTTAGGACCTACCTCAAGGGTTGTTGTGAGGACTAAGTGAGCTAATGCACGTAATATGTTTTTTAAAGTCTCAATAAATGTTGATTTCTATTATCAACAGCCTGATGGAGAAGTCAGAAGTTAATTTATGATTTTTCTAGCTGACAGTTGTAGGTGTAACTCTTCCTTGTTTATTTTCATACTGTAATCAGAGTTTAACATCTCAGTCCTATCTTTTGTATTCATCTTAATCTCCAGAAGCTTCGGCTCATTGAGGTAAATTTAGTCTTTATTGACCAACTGAGACTGTTCTGGGAGGGGCAGTGAGGATGGCAAAGGGAATTCATGTTCAGGTCATTTGAGGATCTGTTAAAAGAATCATGCTTTTTAAACAAGAAGAAAGGAGATTAAGTGATGAGGGTAAAATGGGGCAGAGTAAAAGAGGTGGTGGCACAATGCATTCCTTAATCTCCTTAAAGGTTTACCATGTTGATGTGGAGTTGGCTTGTTCTTTGTGGTCCCAGAGGAAGAGCTGGGGCCACTGGACATGTCTGACTTTGATATAAGGAAGGAATTTCTAATAAAGCTTTTTAAACCCACCTCTGTACAAGCCACCGGCTTCTCTCCCCTGATCTATTTCAGTAATCTCCCAACTTGTTTCCCACATCTCAAAGGCCCCTCCAACACATTAGCCACATTACAGCCAAAGTGATTCCTTTAAAGCACAGATACCATCCTGTCATTTGCCTGCTTACAACCCTTCAATGACTTCCAGTTATTCTTAGAATAAAGACCAAAATCCATATTATGGCCCGAAGGCTTACCAGGTCTGGCCCTCACTCCCCCTCCAGTCTCATCTCACTTGACCCTCCTCCTTGCTCACAGTGGTCCAGCCACATTGGTTTTCATCATTCACTTCCTTGAACTCCCCACAGAGCCCCTAGAACATGCTTTTGTCTCTGCTCAGGACATTTCACTTCCATTTTATCTAATCAACGCCTACTCTCCCTTCAAATATTAACTCAACCATCCCGTTCTCAAGGAAGTCTTCCTTGAACTTCTTGTTTAGGTCTATTAGATGTTATCATAACACTGTGTACTTCTAATTGGTAGTTCTTTCCACTGTTATAATTTAATGGTGTTCGTGTGAATTTTTGATTAATGCCTGAAAGTTCCATGCTTTTTTCTTTTTATCCTCACCTGAAACTTCAGCATGGAGCACAGTGCCTGATACATAGGAGGTGCTCAATCAGTGCTTCTTGATTGACTGTACAAAGAAACGACTGAATGGCTGACTGAGTTGTTTTAAGTGGGAATTATACTCCTTCCACTGGAAGATTTTTTAAGGGGAGGCTATGCAAACTCAAAATTTCTTTTAGAATCTGACTCTATAATCCCAGGACCCTTGTAATAAAAAGGTGTACTTTGCTAAGAAAATGGCAGGGAGCTCACTGAATGGAATCTCTGAACCGCTGCCAGAGCGGGTAGTTAAAAATTGCCAGAGCGCTGCCTAGTTAGCAGAGGAAATGCTCCTTTTCCCATCCATCATTGTTCATTTTATTGATATTATGTGTTCTGCTCAACTCCAGCGGGGAGGGGCGGGGGAGGGGGGCCGCCATTTACATAGACGATGATGTCAATGGTGCCTTGTAGAGTTGTGCAACATGGCATCCCTGGCCTTCAAGTGTGGTTATTGGGAAGGATTTTAGGCTAACGGGAAAGAGCCAGTGGAAAGGAACTGGTTGAAGAATTATCATGGAGAGGGAACAAGTAATGGATCAAGATCTCATGGTAAAAACGAAGGGATGGAGGGGCTGGCCTCCCTCGGAACTAGAGAAGATCAGGGAAGAAAGTAGGATGGGCCAGAGGTAGATGAGATTTATGTGGGAAGAAGGCACCATATGGGAGAATACCTTGTTTTCTGGACATTTTTGAGCTTTTAAACTACTCAAAGATAAACACTTTTCCACTGCACATGTCTTGGGAAAACATTATGTAAGTTTTCCCAAACTTACCACTTTTCACCAAGAAAATGACACCCACTCTGTTTTCTGAAATCAGAGATTCTTGACTCTTGTCCCTCTGTCATGTAGGAGACCAGCAAGCCCAAGTCTACACTTTTTGTGGGGTTGGGTCCAGAGGACAAACAATTACTCATTCTCTCCCAATGTGGGAGAAGTTCCTCTCTACTGGCTCACTTCCCTCAATATGGGGATTCTCTCCAATCCCCCGTTAGCCCACAGTCCCTCTTTTCCCTGAACCCAAGCTTACACAACCCTGTTGTGGTATCCTCGGACCTCAACCCTTCTTAGCAGAGGCCTCAGTTGTTTTTTGTTTGTTTGTTTGTTCTTTAGAGATAAGAGAGTAGGGCTCAAGCTCTCACCATCTTACCACCTTTGAGGACCAAGACACTGGAGCACCTATTGTGTTCTGAGAGAAGGGCTCGGACATGGGAGCCTCCAGTTCAGGAGTTTGCGAGTGACCTGGATTTGGGCCGACAATCTCCTCCATATCAAATACGAAGTCTTGGCTCAGAAGAGAGACATGGGGAAGGCGGGTTAGGAGAGTCCTGTTATACAGGATACGAGAGGAGCAATCATTTCTGTGAGGACCAGGAACAGCTGGCCAAGTGGGGCACTGTCGAGGCCTGGGAAAGAATAGGGGTGTGTGTGTGTGTAGTGGTGACAGAGATGTTGAATCTAGGATTAGAAGGGGAGTACAGGTGTGTCTCGGGGGGCTAAGAGTCTTGCAGTCTAAGGGGCTGGGGCCCTATATGTTGGGGACTGAGAGTTGAAGCTGAAAGTAGGTTCAGGGTGCAGGTCAACAGTCTAAAATCTGCATAGTCACGTTGGAGGGGGGTCATGTGTACCACGCGCTCCATAGGAGTTGCCCAGAATGAGATACATCTCAAGTTCAGAGAAAGCACACGCCGTGTGAACTGAGTCTAACTTTTTCATTGTTTCTCGCACAGTGTTTGTTGCACGTGCATGGTGGGGCTTTCCCATTGGCACCTTCTCTATAGGCCATTCACCCAGTGGTCAGTAGTCTCAAATCATCTGGTTGGAGCTGACTACATTTACAAGGTCTTTTACATAAATCGCACAGCTCATAGGAGCAAAGCTGATAGCTAGACCAAGATTAGCAAGTCCCCCTAAGCCAAGGTATGTGCACTTGGCTTCTCCTACCCCCTCACCCCTTCTGACCTCACAGTGGTGTATCTTCTTTGTTCTTCTATCTCACTTAGGTATCAACAGAGCTTTCCTTACCTTGTTTTGCAAAAGATAAGAATGAACTGAGAAATAATTTAACCTAAATAACATTTAGGGCTAATAAAGTTTTTAAGTTTTTTTTTTAAATCGTTAAAAATAAGACAAACATTCTCAACTTCTAAAAATAGTCCAGGGACTTCCCTGGTGGCGCAGTGGTTAAGAATACGCCTGCCAATGCAGCGGATGTGGGTTCAAGCCCTGGTCTGGGAAGATCCCACATGCGGTGGAGCAACTAAACCCGTGCGCCACAACTCCTGAAGCCTGCGTGCCTAGAGCCCATGAGCCACAACTTCTGAGCCTGCGCACCACAACTACTGAAGCCCACGTGCCTAGAGCCCGCGCTCTGCAACAAGAGAAGCCACCGCAATGAGAAGCCGGAACACTGCCACAAAGAGTAGACCCCGCTCGCCGCAACTAGAGAAAGCCCACGGGCAACAATGAAGACCCAACGCAGACATAAATAAATAAACAAAGTTATTTATTTATTTATTTAAAAAATAAAAAAAATAAAAATAACCTAGGTTGCATTCCCTAAGAAGCAGATTCTGAGACAGGGACTGTGTGCAGGAGGTTTACTGTGGGGTGCTGTGGGGATGAACGCCCGTTAGGGAATAAGAGAAGGGGCTCAGAGGGCGGAGTTGAATTGCCACGTGGTTGCAATAAAGGCTCAGCTGATTTTATGGGCAGCTCAGATGATCCTTCAGGGCTGTCCCACCTTGAGGCAAGGGGACCAAGCCTTTATGCTCCTCTCCCCACAAGACTGACCAGCCATTCGATTCAGTCTACCATGGAGAAGGGGGCGTGACTTTGGGCTAGGCAGCTCTTCAGCTGAAGCCAGCTCCCAGAGGGGACTCAGCTGAGAGCTGTCAGCCATCAACACTCTAGCATGTGAGGTGCATAAGCACAACATACAGGATGCCATGGAGGAAGATAAAGCCAGGAAGGGGAGCAAGCCAGGAGGGCAGAAGGGCCACTCCCCAGACTGGGCTGGGTCTTGGGGGGTGGCTGCCATAATTAGGCTTTGCCTCTGGGAGGGGCAAAGCCCTGAAATCTGAAGGTTTGTGCCCCACCAAATTCACACACATATGTGCTTCCCAACCCTGTAACTTTAGCTCTGCATGTCTAGAAGGGGCCACTGCCATCAGGGGACACAGTAAGAATCCCATCAAACTTTAAGCTATGGCTGTTGCTCAGGCCCCATGTGCCAAGAGAAAAAGGAAATGTAGGGGTAAATAGGGCTGCTGCTACTCAGGGGGGCAGGAAAGAATATGTTTGGTGCTCAGGAGATCCATGGAGCGTCTCTTGGTCTTTGCATGCCCAGTTTTAATGGTAATAAATGGACAAGGGCAGTGGCCACAGCCTGAGGAGGACATAGTAGATTTAGGCACAGACACCTTAGGGACAATGATCTGGGTCACTTCACCAGCCACTTAGGCCAGCAGGGGGATGAGGGAAATATATAATGGGAGGTGGAGGTGGGAGTATCATTCACGGCCTCAGTTTAGCTGTGGCAGTGGGGTCTGTAGTTCATCACACTAACCTTTCTCTGGTAAGTTTCCCAGCAAACCAGGTCAACCAGAATTATGGAATGGATAATTCCATGGATCGTGTAGCAATGTAGTATTTACGGTTGGAAAAAATCCTGGTACAAATGAACCCATGCAGTTCGCACCCACGTTGTTTAAGGGTCAACTGTATTTATGAATTATGGAATTCCAGAATTATGGAACGGATAAGATGTATCTGAGAGGTGCCAGAGGTGAGCTACAATGGATATTGTAGTGTTTACTCAGATCCCCTCTTCAGGGCCAATGCACCTAATCCCCAGCTGCTGGGAATATCAGACACTGCACGCCCACAGCTGCGTCCCTCAATGGTTAATCCCACTTGGCACAGTGGACTGCTTTGTCCAAGTTTCCACGCCCTTCCCAGGGAGCATCCCCCAGCTAACAACTAGCTATCGAGAGGATCCAAAAACCCAATTCCCTTGTTTCAGTTTGGGACAGCTCCAGAGGTCCTTATCAGAGTTGTTCAAGCTCCACAGAGCTAGGTGTCAACTGCAATCTCATTGCAGGTCAGCAGCTCCCTCGTGTCCAATCCTGCCTTCCCGGTCTCCTCACCAGGGTACCTCCAAGAACACTCCTCGATAAACCTTCTACAAGCATTTCTCTGTTTCAGAGTCTGTCTCCAGAGAACCCAGTGGAACACAGTGTCCATCTCCATGAATGAGCAATGATCAGGAGTGATCACTGGTTGACTGAACCCAATGGTGCCAAAATACACTTGACCCTTAAACAAAGTGGGTTCGAACTGCATGGGTTCATTTGTACCAGGATTTTTTCCAATAGTAAATACTACATTGCTACACGATCCATGTTGGTTGAATACATGGATGTGGGACCACGTATACGGAGGAGCCAAGTCTATGGGGGAAATGTGAATACAGAGGGCCACCTCTAAGTTATATGTGGGTTTTCCACTGTGCAGATGGTGGGCGTCCCTAACCCTCGCGTTGTTCAAGGGTAAACTGTAGTTCCTTATGAAATGAAGAAAGACACTTTAATCGATTACACAAGGATTCTTATCAGGCAGAGAACTGTCTTTTGTTTAGGAAAATATCTTGATAAACTGATTGGTAGGGAATGGGACTCAATAGCAAGAACCACGGCAACAAAGTGGAATGATTGAATTGCTCTGCTGCAATAAAGAATGAAATTTGTATGGAGAGGTTGGAAAAGAAAGGATGGAGCGAGGTGGTATGATCAGATGGGGTGGTCTATGTAGTTGATAGTTAAAGGATATTTTAAAGAATGGAGATATGTCAAGTTCAATGGAGATATCAAGTGAGGTTGCTTCCATTACTGACTTGCTCCAAATTGTAAAGAAAATACAAAACACTTAAGTTGTTTGGGTAAATGGGAATTCTGTGAAAAGCATAGAAGGAGCAGCACACGAGGAGGCTGGAGCATGGAAGCTGAGTGAACATGAGAATATACCCTCTGGGTATTTGTAGGAAATGTTGAAAAAGCTTTGGACTCCCACAGACTCTAGAAGGGGGGTTCAAGCCAGTGTTCTCTGGAACTTAAAGGGCTAGAAGCACCACCTAATAATATCTGGATTACATTCATGCAGAATTGACGGCAGGCAGGCAGGCAGGCAGGCAGGCAGGCAGGCAGGCAGGCAGGCAGGCAGGCAGGCAGGCAGGCAGGCAGGCAGGCAGGCAGGCAGGCAGGCAGGCAGGCAGGCAGGCAGGCAGGCAGGCGGCCGGGCGGGCAATGGCAGCAACCTTTGCTACGTAGGGGAGAGGCTACCATTTATAGGGGGAATTGACGTCAGGTTAGCTCATTAGTTACCAGGGAAACCAGCAGCAGGGGCATGTCCCTCACAGCCCCTCAGATTAACAACCACCACATGGGCAGATGTTTCCCTTCAATAAGCTAGCAGGTGGAGCCGGTCTGGCCTAAGGATTTGAACAATCACTAGCTGGGGCAGGGGGCGAAGCACCTTCCTGTGAGTAGGGAGCAGCAAAGCAGGGACTGGTGGAGCAGGGGATGTACAAAGAGTAGAAAGGCCATCTTGAGTGGCCTGACCATATACTGGGCATCTCTAATCATCTTCCATATTTCTTAAAGATGACCAATTATTATTTTGGGTTTAGATCTGACTGTTCTTTCAGTGTCTTAAAATATTTTTCATCTGGGCTTTAGATTAGGATTAAATCAAGTAATTATAAACTCTTGGGCTATCCTCTTCTCTAATTTTGGGCTTTAACTCCTTTTCATCATGTTTATTTTTCCCTTCTAAAAGTTCGAAGATAGTTTTCCTTGCCCTGGAAGGCAGTGTAGTGTCGTGGCGAAGAGCACAGTCCCTGAAGTCAGATTAGTGCTTGAGTCCAGGCTCTGATGCTTACTGATTGTATAAGCTTAGTCTCTCATACCTTAGTTTTCTCATCTGTAAAATGGGAATAATCTTAGGACCTACCTCAAGGGTTGTTGTGAGGACTAAGTGAGCTAATGCACGTAATATGTTTTTTAAAGTCTCAATAAATGTTGATTTCTATTATCAACAGCCTGATGGAGAAGTCAGAAGTTAATTTATGATTTTTCTAGCTGACAGTTGTAGGTGTAACTCTTCCTTGTTTATTTTCATACTGTAATCAGAGTTTAACATCTCAGTCCTATCTTTTGTATTCATCTTAATCTCCAGAAGCTTCGGCTCATTGAGGTAAATTTAGTCTTTATTGACCAACTGAGACTGTTCTGGGAGGGGCAGTGAGGATGGCAAAGGGAATTCATGTTCAGGTCATTTGAGGATCTGTTAAAAGAATCATGCTTTTTAAACAAGAAGAAAGGAGATTAAGTGATGAGGGTAAAATGGGGCAGAGTAAAAGAGGTGGTGGCACAATGCATTCCTTAATCTCCTTAAAGGTTTACCATGTTGATGTGGAGTTGGCTTGTTCTTTGTGGTCCCAGAGGAAGAGCTGGGGCCACTGGACATGTCTGACTTTGATATAAGGAAGGAATTTCTAATAAAGCTTTTTAAACCCACCTCTGTACAAGCCACCGGCTTCTCTCCCCTGATCTATTTCAGTAATCTCCCAACTTGTTTCCCACATCTCAAAGGCCCCTCCAACACATTAGCCACATTACAGCCAAAGTGATTCCTTTAAAGCACAGATACCATCCTGTCATTTGCCTGCTTACAACCCTTCAATGACTTCCAGTTATTCTTAGAATAAAGACCAAAATCCATATTATGGCCCGAAGGCTTACCAGGTCTGGCCCTCACTCCCCCTCCAGTCTCATCTCACTTGACCCTCCTCCTTGCTCACAGTGGTCCAGCCACATTGGTTTTCATCATTCACTTCCTTGAACTCCCCACAGAGCCCCTAGAACATGCTTTTGTCTCTGCTCAGGACATTTCACTTCCATTTTATCTAATCAACGCCTACTCTCCCTTCAAATATTAACTCAACCATCCCGTTCTCAAGGAAGTCTTCCTTGAACTTCTTGTTTAGGTCTATTAGATGTTATCATAACACTGTGTACTTCTAATTGGTAGTTCTTTCCACTGTTATAATTTAATGGTGTTCGTGTGAATTTTTGATTAATGCCTGAAAGTTCCATGCTTTTTTCTTTTTATCCTCACCTGAAACTTCAGCATGGAGCACAGTGCCTGATACATAGGAGGTGCTCAATCAGTGCTTCTTGATTGACTGTACAAAGAAACGACTGAATGGCTGACTGAGTTGTTTTAAGTGGGAATTATACTCCTTCCACTGGAAGATTTTTTAAGGGGAGGCTATGCAAACTCAAAATTTCTTTTAGAATCTGACTCTATAATCCCAGGACCCTTGTAATAAAAAGGTGTACTTTGCTAAGAAAATGGCAGGGAGCTCACTGAATGGAATCTCTGAACCGCTGCCAGAGCGGGTAGTTAAAAATTGCCAGAGCGCTGCCTAGTTAGCAGAGGAAATGCTCCTTTTCCCATCCATCATTGTTCATTTTATTGATATTATGTGTTCTGCTCAACTCCAGCGGGGAGGGGCGGGGGAGGGGGGCCGCCATTTACATAGACGATGATGTCAATGGTGCCTTGTAGAGTTGTGCAACATGGCATCCCTGGCCTTCAAGTGTGGTTATTGGGAAGGATTTTAGGCTAACGGGAAAGAGCCAGTGGAAAGGAACTGGTTGAAGAATTATCATGGAGAGGGAACAAGTAATGGATCAAGATCTCATGGTAAAAACGAAGGGATGGAGGGGCTGGCCTCCCTCGGAACTAGAGAAGATCAGGGAAGAAAGTAGGATGGGCCAGAGGTAGATGAGATATTATGTGGGAAGAAGGCACCATATGGGAGAATACCTTGTTTTCTGGACATTTTTGAGCTTTTAAACTACTCAAAGATAAACACTTTTCCACTGCACATGTCTTGGGAAAACATTATGTAAGTTTTCCCAAACTTACCACTTTTCACCAAGAAAATGACACCCACTCTGTTTTCTGAAATCAGAGATTCTTGACTCTTGTCCCTCTGTCATGTAGGAGACCAGCAAGCCCAAGTCTACACTTTTTGTGGGGTTGGGTCCAGAGGACAAACAATTACTCATTCTCTCCCAATGTGGGAGAAGTTCCTCTCTACTGGCTCACTTCCCTCAATATGGGGATTCTCTCCAATCCCCCGTTAGCCCACAGTCCCTCTTTTCCCTGAACCCAAGCTTACACAACCCTGTTGTGGTATCCTCGGACCTCAACCCTTCTTAGCAGAGGCCTCAGTTGTTTTTTGTTTGTTTGCTCTTTAGAGATAAGAGAGTAGGGCTCAATCTCTCACCATCTTACCACCTTTGAGGACCAAGACACTGGAGCACCTATTGTGTTCTGAGAGAAGGGCTCGGACATGGGAGCCTCCAGTTCAGGAGTTTGCGAGTGACCTGGATTTGGGCCGACAATCTCCTCCATATCAAATACGAAGTCTTGGCTCAGAAGAGAGACATGGGGAAGGCGGGTTAGGAGAGTCCTGTTATACAGGATACGAGAGGAGCAATCATTTCTGTGAGGACCAGGAACAGCTGGCCAAGTAGGGCACTGTCGAGGCCAGGGAAAGAATAGGGGTGTGTGTGTGTAGTGGTGACAGAGATGTTGAATCTATGATTAGAAGGGGAGTTATACAGGATACGAGAGGAGCAATCATTTCTGTGAGGACCAGGAACAGCTGGCCAAGTAGGGCACTGTCGAGGCCAGGGAAAGAATAGGGGTGTGTGTGTGTAGTGGTGACAGAGATGTTGAATCTATGATTAGAAGGGGAGTACAGGTGTGTCTCGGGGGGTTAAGAGTCTTGCAGTCTAAGGGGCTGGGGCCCTATATGTTGGGGACTGAGAGTTGAAGCTGAAAGTAGGTTCAGGGTGCAGGTCAACAGTCTAAAATCTGCATAGTCACGTTGGAGGGGGGTCATGTGTACCACGCGCTCCATAGGAGTTGCCCAGAATGAGATACATCTCAAGTTCAGAGAAAGCACACGCCGTGTGAACTGAGTCTAACTTTTTCATTGTTTCTCGCACAGTGTTTGTTGCACGTGCATGGTGGGGCTTTCCCATTGGCACCTTCTCTATAGGCCATTCACCCAGTGGTCAGTAGTCTCAAATCATCTGGTTGGAGCTGACTACATTTACAAGGTCTTTTACATAAATCGCACAGCTCATAGGAGCAAAGCTGATAGCTAGACCAAGATTAGCAAGTCCCCCTAAGCCAAGGTATGTGCACTTGGCTTCTCCTACCCCCTCACCCCTTCTGACCTCACAGTGGTGTATCTTCTTTGTTCTTCTATCTCACTTAGGTATCAACAGAGCTTTCCTTACCTTGTTTTGCAAAAGATAAGAATGAACTGAGAAATAATTTAACCTAAATAACATTTAGGGCTAATAAAGTTTTTAAGTTTTTTTTTTAAATCGTTAAAAATAAGACAAACATTCTCAACTTCTAAAAATAGTCCAGGGACTTCCCTGGTGGCGCAGTGGTTAAGAATACGCCTGCCAATGCAGCGGATGTGGGTTCAAGCCCTGGTCTGGGAAGATCCCACATGCGGTGGAGCAACTAAACCCGTGCGCCACAACTCCTGAAGCCTGCGTGCCTAGAGCCCATGAGCCACAACTTCTGAGCCTGCGCACCACAACTACTGAAGCCCACGTGCCTAGAGCCCGCACTCTGCAACAAGAGAAGCCACCGCAATGAGAAGCCGGAACACTGCCACAAAGAGTAGACCCCGCTCGCCGCAACTAGAGAAAGCCCACGGGCAACAATGAAGACCCAACGCAGACATAAATAAATAAACAAAGTTATTTATTTATTTATTTAAAAAATAAAAAAAATAAAAATAACCTAGGTTGCATTCCCTAAGAAGCAGATTCTGAGACAGGGACTGTGTGCAGGAGGTTTACTGTGGGGTGCTGTGGGGATGAACGCCCGTTAGGGAATAAGAGAAGGGGCTCAGAGGGCGGAGTTGAATTGCCACGTGGTTGCAATAAAGGCTCAGCTGATTTTATGGGCAGCTCAGATGATCCTTCAGGGCTGTCCCACCTTGAGGCAAGGGGACCAAGCCTTTATGCTCCTCTCCCCACAAGACTGACCAGCCATTCGATTCAGTCTACCATGGAGAAGGGGGCGTGACTTTGGGCTAGGCAGCTCTTCAGCTGAAGCCAGCTCCCAGAGGGGACTCAGCTGAGAGCTGTCAGCCATCAACACTCTAGCATGTGAGGTGCATAAGCACAACATACAGGATGCCATGGAGGAAGATAAAGCCAGGAAGGGGAGCAAGCCAGGAGGGCAGAAGGGCCACTCCCCAGACTGGGCTGGGTCTTGGGGGGTGGCTGCCATAATTAGGCTTTGCCTCTGGGAGGGGCAAAGCCCTGAAATCTGAAGGTTTGTGCCCCACCAAATTCACACACATATGTGCTTCCCAACCCTGTAACTTTAGCTCTGCATGTCTAGAAGGGGCCACTGCCATCAGGGGACACAGTAAGAATCCCATCAAACTTTAAGCTATGGCTGTTGCTCAGGCCCCATGTGCCAAGAGAAAAAGGAAATGTAGGGGTAAATAGGGCTGCTGCTACTCAGGGGGGCAGGAAAGAATATGTTTGGTGCTCAGGAGATCCATGGAGCGTCTCTTGGTCTTTGCATGCCCAGTTTTAATGGTAATAAATGGACAAGGGCAGTGGCCACAGCCTGAGGAGGACATAGTAGATTTAGGCACAGACACCTTAGGGACAATGATCTGGGTCACTTCACCAGCCACTTAGGCCAGCAGGGGGATGAGGGAAATATATAATGGGAGGTGGAGGTGGGAGTATCATTCACGGCCTCAGTTTAGCTGTGGCAGTGGGGTCTGTAGTTCATCACACTAACCTTTCTCTGGTAAGTTTCCCAGCAAACCAGGTCAACCAGAATTATGGAATGGATAATTCCATGGATCGTGTAGCAATGTAGTATTTACGGTTGGAAAAAATCCTGGTACAAATGAACCCATGCAGTTCGCACCCACGTTGTTTAAGGGTCAACTGTATTTATGAATTATGGAATTCCAGAATTATGGAACGGATAAGATGTATCTGAGAGGTGCCAGAGGTGAGCTACAATGGATATTGTAGTGTTTACTCAGATCCCCTCTTCAGGGCCAATGCACCTAATCCCCAGCTGCTGGGAATATCAGACACTGCACGCCCACAGCTGCGTCCCTCAATGGTTAATCCCACTTGGCACAGTGGACTGCTTTGTCCAAGTTTCCACGCCCTTCCCAGGGAGCATCCCCCAGCTAACAACTAGCTATCGAGAGGATCCAAAAACCCAATTCCCTTGTTTCAGTTTGGGACAGCTCCAGAGGTCCTTATCAGAGTTGTTCAAGCTCCACAGAGCTAGGTGTCAACTGCAATCTCATTGCAGGTCAGCAGCTCCCTCGTGTCCAATCCTGCCTTCCCGGTCTCCTCACCAGGGTACCTCCAAGAACACTCCTCGATAAACCTTCTACAAGCATTTCTCTGTTTCAGAGTCTGTCTCCAGAGAACCCAGTGGAACACAGTGTCCATCTCCATGAATGAGCAATGATCAGGAGTGATCACTGGTTGACTGAACCCAATGGTGCCAAAATACACTTGACCCTTAAACAAAGTGGGTTCGAACTGCATGGGTTCATTTGTACCAGGATTTTTTCCAATAGTAAATACTACATTGCTACACGATCCATGTTGGTTGAATACATGGATGTGGGACCACGTATACGGAGGAGCCAAGTCTATGGGGGAAATGTGAATACAGAGGGCCACCTCTAAGTTATATGTGGGTTTTCCACTGTGCAGATGGTGGGCGTCCCTAACCCTCGCGTTGTTCAAGGGTAAACTGTAGTTCCTTATGAAATGAAGAAAGACACTTTAATCGATTACACAAGGATTCTTATCAGGCAGAGAACTGTCTTTTGTTTAGGAAAATATCTTGATAAACTGATTGGTAGGGAATGGGACTCAATAGCAAGAACCACGGCAACAAAGTGGAATGATTGAATTGCTCTGCTGCAATAAAGAATGAAATTTGTATGGAGAGGTTGGAAAAGAAAGGATGGAGCGAGGTGGTATGATCAGATGGGGTGGTCTATGTAGTTGATAGTTAAAGGATATTTTAAAGAATGGAGATATGTCAAGTTCAATGGAGATATCAAGTGAGGTTGCTTCCATTACTGACTTGCTCCAAATTGTAAAGAAAATACAAAACACTTAAGTTGTTTGGGTAAATGGGAATTCTGTGAAAAGCATAGAAGGAGCAGCACACGAGGAGGCTGGAGCATGGAAGCTGAGTGAACATGAGAATATACCCTCTGGGTATTTGTAGGAAATGTTGAAAAAGCTTTGGACTCCCACAGACTCTAGAAGGGGGGTTCAAGCCAGTGTTCTCTGGAACTTAAAGGGCTAGAAGCACCACCTAATAATATCTGGATTACATTCATGCAGAATTGACCCACTAGGGAAGTTTAAACATGGAAGTTGGGTCTACAGTTCTGGAAATGAAGTAGGAATTCTTGGAAAGAGACTATGGGTATATGTGGCAAAATTTCGCATCACCTGAGGGTATCTGATCAAAACTGGGGATCTAAAGGTTGAAAGGCCAGTGATCCCAGGTCTGGATAAGGGAGCCAATACTTCTTCAGTGATTTCTTTTTTTAAAATTACTTATCTATTTTATACATATTAGTGTATACATGTCAATCCCAATCTCCCAATTTATCCCACCACCGACCCCCCCCCCCACCCTGCTTTCCCCCTTCTTCAATGACTTCTGAGACCAGAATTGCATTCTGGGAGAAAACTCATATACAAGACCATCAAAAAGCTGATAGGAATCAGAAATATGAAGTTCTTTTCTCCCATGGCTGTGCCTCATTATCATACTAACACTCTGTTCTCTGCTAATGATTTGATAGCAGCTGCCTCACAGCTATTCAGTGTTGAAAACATTGTGGGAAGAAACTGCAGCCCTGAAATGCCTATGCCTATTAACATCACCTGTTAATGGTGATGTATCTGTCCCTGAACTCAAAGCTGCCAAAGGAGACAAAGAAGACCTTTCCTGGGTCTCCAAAGAAGGGAGAGTAGGGAGAAGCCGTCAAAGTTACATCTTTAGCCTTTATCCTTTTCTGGGGTCATAAATAACATGATCTCATACTGAGGAGAGACCTCATCTTGTCCATGGGCAGCAGTTTAGAGAGTGCGCTATGCCCCTGAGGGGCTCTTGCCAACCGTGCATAGAGGTGCGTCGCTCCTGTGGCCAGCTGCTCTCTAGGTGTCCACGCTGGAGTAGCTCCAGAGGAAGACCTACAGTGGCACCTTCCTTCTGGGCCAGCCTCAACCCTGCCAACGCTCTGTAAAGAGGTTTATAACATGGCTGTTATTCCCACTCTTCAGGCAGAAATCTGCTTGGTGTTTGGTTTTTTGAAGTAATGTGGTAATTGAAATATGTTTAAGAGGTGGCCAGCAAAGTCCAAGTATACTTGGGAAGAACACCCACAGGATTATAAAGTCTAATTTTGTCGTGCAAATCATGTAAACACAAAACTTTATTACGCTATATTTGAGAAGACACTATCTTTAGGTAACTGGCATGGCTTCCTCAGTTGGTATGTAGAAATGCCTTCATCCTTTCCTTCATTCAGTGACCACTGTTTGAACATCTGCTTGTGCAAGGCACTTGCAATGTTAGAGAGACTGCCTGCAAGATCACCCTCACTTTTGACAGCAATGGAAAGTTCGGGGGGTTCCCAAGTCCACCCTCGGGTTTGCTAATTCACTCAAAAGACTTGCAGAATTCACTGAAAGCTGTAATACTCACAATTATGCTTTATTACAGAAAAAGTACACAGATTAAAATCAGCCAAAAGAAGAGATGCATAGGGCAGAGTCCAGGGAGGTTCCAAGAGCAGAGCCTGCGCTAGTCCTCTCCCGGGGGAGTCATGGAGAGCGCTACTCTCCTGGCTAAAATGAATGACAATCTGCATGGAGTATGGCCAACCAGAGAGGCTCTTCTGGGACTTGGTGTCCAGACTTTTTATTGGAGCTCCATTATGCAGACATGGTTGACAGCCCATGTGGCTGACCTGTAGTTTCTAGCCCCTCTGAAGGCCAAGGTAATACTGCATGGCCCCAAACCCCCATCATACAGCACACTGTTAGACTATCTTGTGTGGCCCAAGGCTCCTAGGTAAACAAAGACACTCTTCTCTGGTAGGATATTCTAAAAGCCTAGAGATCACCTCCTAGTAACTGAGGGCAAAGGCCAGAATTCTCTTTGGGCAAGGTTAATGCTCTACTACACAAAAATATTCTAGGCTCTGGGGATACAGCAGCAATCAAAACAGATAAAAATCTCTACCCTCCTGGAGTCCACTCTCATAGAATATTGCTCTAAGCCCCTGCTGGTTTATTAGCCTGAAGCACATTATTTTCCTAGGAACAGCTCCCCAAATAATCCTAGCCATTTCCAGGGATCCTTGCAAATATAACCCAAGTGTTTCTTATATTAGGATCACTTATCCTCTTGGAATCCTGGCATAAAAAAAGCAGAGGAGAGATGTTTTTCTTACAGAACACAACACCTGTCAGTTGGGTCTCTAGTGACAGAATTCTTTGTTTTGTACTCGAGCTCTCTCCTTTTCACGATCAAATCCTGGAAATCATACCCTGTACTTAGAACGACTGCTCATTCCAAACTCTAGGCGTGCTGATTTCACCTGGTCTGTTCTGCCAGCTTTTTTGTCTGTGGTTGCTCTATCGTCCCAGGTTGGCCTCCTTCAGAGATCCAGTCTATCTGATGGGTCTGAACGACTATTCTCTGCTGTTGGGGATCCAGAGGGATCCAGATGCCAGTTTGGGCTAAGAAAGCCAAAGCGGCCATGGAACAGAGTTGAGTCTGCATTTGGAAGATAACTGCATCCCCCCCAAAAGGCAGGGCAAAGCCGACACATTCTCAGAAATGGTGGCAGAAAATGTTGGCCAAGATTAGCAAGAATCCTGCCCAAGAGGATGGCCTTGCAAGGGAGATGCTGGGATGCACTACAGGAAGATGCTGAGTGGGGGTGTGGCTGCAGATAGGAAGAAGCCAGTCAAAGGAGCACTGCCTCCAGCATGGGGTGGTAGTCAGTGGACCCTCTCGGGGGAATCACCATGAGAAAGGATCAGCTTTAAACAGCCGTCAAGTCCAGAGAGCACAAAGTCACCTTAGGATAGTATCAGCCAAGTGTGAATTTTTCACTCCTGCCTATTCTTTCCCCCTTCCTGTGCTCCCATCTCAGAGGGGCCAGAAACTGCCCTGAGGAATCTGAGAGAGGAGAAGTGGGGAAAAGCAAAAAACTCTCCCTTGAAGCCTACAGTGGCCTTGGCCCTGGGAGAAGGAAGAAGACCTATCTTTGAACTAAACGTGGAAATGTCGAATATATTGAAGTGGACATTCTAATTGCAGAATTAAGACTATGTGACTTAAAGTAACTCCTGGCATATAAAGGTGCGTTTGATTAAACAATCCTCTGTTGATGAGGACACCCTGCACAGACAGAAGAGGGAGAGAGATTTTGTTCTCACGCTCCTCCTCCTCCTCCTTGTATAAATGGTTTGATCTCATCCTCATTGGCCTGCAGCCACCCCTGCCTCTCACATGTTTCTGAGATCTTAGATCAGAGGGCTCATCCTGATCAGCCATGAGTACCCCACACACTTTGCCTGTTTTCAGCTTGGACAATGTCCCCCGAGAATATGCTTTATTTGGGGAAATACGTACTTAAAGTAGAAAATATGTGTTTATTAACATTCAAGCTCCCCCGGTACAAGGCCATAGAAAAATTTCTCAGCATTTTGATGAGTCTAAATGCTCTCTACATAGTTAAAATAGCATATAATTTAGTGTCTCACAATGTATTATTATCCATCACAAATTCTGTTAAATATAGGTGATCATTTTCCAGTCAAATATTTGAAAAGAACAATTTCTCTATTCATACTTCAACAGTTTAATTAGTATAAAAGATATTTTGTTTTAAAACATGATCTGAGACTCAACAGAAAGTTGCTCAAGTTCAGCATTTCTACACATGAGTTTCTTGTCTTTCTCATTTGCTCACGCTTAATCGAAATCTTAAAGGATTCTGGCTCTTGGCAAATAAAGGCCAGAGACATGTCAATTTAGCTGTTGAATCAGATTAATGTATACCACTTCTGTGTAATGAATAATCCTCTTAAGGCCATTATTTTATAATCTGCGTTACCCTAGACTGTTTCTGCCAGTGCAAATCTATTTGGTATTTGGAAAGATGGCTACTGAGGTATCTGTTTCTCTTTGAGAAAAATGCTAAATGACTCATGTTTCTCTCACAAATGGTGGCCATTTGGGGAAGTCTCCAAACAGAGAGGCATTCCAAATCGACACTGCTAGATAATTTTTTGTTTTATAAAATAGAAAGTAGACCCAGGTTGACTGTGGTAGTAGCAACACCTGTCCATTGTGTGAAACACATTTGCATATTAGGATCTAATTTGATTTACGCAAACGATACTGTGAATTTTTTTTTTTTTTTTTTTTACAGTTTTATGCTATGTGTTAGGCCGAAGGGTGGTCTGATGCTTGAGCTACAGCACCTTTATAATAGTGCTTATAAGTGAGATGAAGTAAACTCCCATGTGTTTACACTTGATTGAAAAACTATGTTAGCAATCTGATTCAGCTGTGGAATCATGTAATCAATTATTCCTACAAAGATATCTAAAGGGGCAGAAAGTGCAAGTAGATACTTAAACAAACATTTTAAAGGGAATAACCTGAAGCAAACCTTCTCGCCACAGTCCCTCCTGAAGTTTGGGTAAGTTCATGGCTGGATCCTCAGCTGCTGAAAGGCATAAGCTGATCCTTACGCTTTCTCACCTAGACTCTGGCACTGGGTTGCTGAGGGTCTCCCCGACTCCAGAGCGTTCACAGAAGTTCTGATCACAGTAATCCCTTGCCTAAAACTCTTCCTCAGCTCCTGCTTTCTGCAGAAGAGAAGCCCTCAACTCCCTTAGCATCAAGATCCTTTGTGGTTCAGCCTCTATTCCCTTTTCCAAGGTCATCGTCGCCTCTTCCCCACAGACCCTCTTTAATTTCTCGGCTCAGAGAGAAAGCAACTTATTGGACGTCACATTGAAATCAGATTTTTTTGGTTGCACTACCTGGCTTGTGGGATCTTAGTTTCCTGATCAGGGATGAAACCCAGGCCCTGGCAGTGAAAGTGCCAGAGTCCTAACCACTGGACCGCCAGGGAATTCCCTGAAATCAAAGTTTTGTGGCGTCTGAAGCTCATGTAATTTGGGGGACCGTCTTAACAAAATTCCAAATTACCGAAATAAAAGTGAACACTGAAGTAAGTACTTATTAAGAATGAGAAAATAAATCACAGCAAAGTACAAATTCCACAAAGCTATTGATAAAATATACCGCAACATCACCTCACACTGGTCAGAATGGCCATCATCAAAAAATCTACAAACAATAAATGCTGGAAAAAAGAAAATGCTGGGGAGGGTGTGGAGAAAAGAGAACCCTCTTACACTGTTGGTGGGAATGTAAATTGATACAGCCACTAAGGAGAACAGTATGGAGGTTCCTTAAAAAACTAAAAATGAAACTACCATACAACTCAGCAGTCCCACTCCTGGGCATATACCCTGAGAAAACCATGATTCAAAAAGAGTCATGTACCACAATGTTCACTGCAGCTCTATTTACAATAGCCAGGACATGGAAGCAACCTAAGTGTCCATCTACAGATGAATGGATAAAGAAGATGTGGCACATATATACAATGGAATATTCCTCAGCCATAAAAAGAAATGAAACTGAGTTAGTGGTAGTGAGGTGGATGGACCCAGAGTCTGTCATACAGAGTGAAGTAAGTCAGAAAGAGAAAAACAAATACCGTATGCTAACACATATATGTGGAATACCAAAAAAACAAAACAAAAAAAAAACAAAAGAGGTTCTGAAGCACCTAGGGGCAGAACAGGAATAAAGACGCAGATGTAGAGAATGGACTTGAGGACACAGGGAGGGCGAAGGGTAAGCTGAGACGAAGTGAGAGAGTGGCATGGACATAAATACACTACCAAATGTAAAATAGCTAGCTAGTGGGAAGCAGCCACATAGCACAGGGAGATCAGCTTGGTGTTTTGTGACCACCTAGAGGGGTGAGATAGGGGGTGGGGGGGAGAGACGCAAGAGGGAGGGGATATGGAGATATATGTATACGTATAGCTGATTCACTTTGTTATACAGCAGCAGCTAACACAACAATATAAAGCAATTATACTCCAATAAAGATGTTAAAATAAATAAATAAATAAATCCTCTTGCAAGTGAAAAAAATATTCCTTAAACATCACAAAGTTCAGAATTATTTTTCTGAATTTTACTTAATACTTTTATTAATTAACTGCCTGACACATCTCTGTAATACTTCTCCCCCCTCAGATTTGTTTCATACTCTTTGATCACCTTTTGACATGACGATAATTGTTTAATCGATAGTTTAGAAAAGTTTCTTTCAACTTCACACCTCATTGGTAATGTCTTGTGAATTTCTGGGATTTTGTCACATGTGGAGACTTTAACAAGTTCTTTCAAATATGAGCTGTAAGATTTCAGGGCAATTCATTTTTTCTTGGGCAATGACTAATATTACATGATCTTTGAATTAGTGACACATGAACCTGTTTGTGGATGATGTTCTTTTTGTGTTATATTAAGTGTTTTATATTATCTTTGTTGATGTCACTATTTCATGTCAAATCATCAATATATTAAAACCTGTTTTTTTCTATATGTTCCTATAATTCACTTTCTTATTAATTGGTTTATTAAGTAATATAATAACCTATTCATGGTACATTTAAAATTGTTTGGTCTGCATTATCAATAGATTTTCTCTTTTGATAGGTGTTACTGAGAACTGAATCTTTTTCTTTCAATTTTGCCATCAAACCACTCAACCTCTATCCACAGTGATTCTTAGGGAAGAAGAGGCCTAGAAGCCCTATTCAGATGGTGTCATTGTGCCCTGGGTACTCCATTTACCTACAACAGCAAGAAACTGGGGAAAGCAGGGCCTTAGGAGAATTGAGTAGGTGTATCAGCATTTATTTATTTTTATTTATTTTTTTTTTTTTGCGGTACGCGGGCCTCTCACTGCCGTGGCCTCTCCCGTTGCGGAGCACAGGCTCCAGACGCACAGGCTCAGCGGCCATGGCCCACGGGCCCAGCCGCTCCGCGGCACGTGGCATCTTCCCGGACCGCGGCACGAACCCGCGTCCCCTGCATCGGCAGGCGGACTCGCAACCACTGCGCCACCAGGGAAACCCTGTATCAGCA
>NC_041222.1:12236011-12242386 GCF_002837175.3 Physeter macrocephalus | reverse complement strand
ACTCAGCAGTCCCACTCCTGGGCATATACCCTGAGAAAACCATGATTCAAAAAGAGTCATGTACCACAATGTTCACTGCAGCTCTATTTACAATAGCCAGGACATGGAAGCAACCTAAGTGTCCATCTACAGATGAATGGATAAAGAAGATGTGGCACATATATACAATGGAATATTCCTCAGCCATAAAAAGAAATGAAACTGAGTTAGTGGTAGTGAGGTGGATGGACCCAGAGTCTGTCATACAGAGTGAAGTAAGTCAGAAAGAGAAAAACAAATACCGTATGCTAACACATATATGTGGAATACCAAAAAAACAAAACAAAAAAAAAACAAAAGAGGTTCTGAAGCACCTAGGGGCAGAACAGGAATAAAGACGCAGATGTAGAGAATGGACTTGAGGACACAGGGAGGGCGAAGGGTAAGCTGAGACGAAGTGAGAGAGTGGCATGGACATAAATACACTACCAAATGTAAAATAG
Organism: Physeter macrocephalus; assembly: GCF_002837175.3. Classification (NCBI taxonomy): domain Eukaryota; kingdom Metazoa; phylum Chordata; class Mammalia; order Artiodactyla; family Physeteridae; genus Physeter; species Physeter macrocephalus. Next base: position 12,241,904 of record NC_041222.1, on the reverse strand, counting down.
CTAGCTAGTGGGAAGCAGCCACATAGCACAGGGAGATCAGCTTGGTGTTTTGTGACCACCTAGAGGGGTGAGATAGGGGGTGGGGGGGAGAGACGCAAGAGGGAGGGGATATGGAGATATATGTATACGTATAGCTGATTCACTTTGTTATACAGCAGCAGCTAACACAACAATATAAAGCAATTATACTCCAATAAAGATGTTAAAATAAATAAATAAATAAATCCTCTTGCAAGTGAAAAAAATATTCCTTAAACATCACAAAGTTCAGAATTATTTTTCTGAATTTTACTTAATACTTTTATTAATTAACTGCCTGACACATCTCTGTAATACTTCTCCCCCCTCAGATTTGTTTCATACTCTTTGATCACCTTTTGACATGACGATAATTGTTTAATCGATAGTTTAGAAAAGTTTCTTTCAACTTCACACCTCATTGGTAATGTCTTGTGAATTTCTGGGATTTTGTCACATGTGGAGACTTTAACAAGTTCTTTCAAATATGAGCTGTAAGATTTCAGGGCAATTCATTTTTTCTTGGGCAATGACTAATATTACATGATCTTTGAATTAGTGACACATGAACCTGTTTGTGGATGATGTTCTTTTTGTGTTATATTAAGTGTTTTATATTATCTTTGTTGATGTCACTATTTCATGTCAAATCATCAATATATTAAAACCTGTTTTTTTCTATATGTTCCTATAATTCACTTTCTTATTAATTGGTTTATTAAGTAATATAATAACCTATTCATGGTACATTTAAAATTGTTTGGTCTGCATTTTTTTGCGGTACGCGGGCCTCTCACTGCCGTGGCCTCTCCCGTTGCGGAGCACAGGCTCCAGACGCGCAGGCTCAGCGGCCATGGCCCACGGGCCCAGCCGCTCCGCGGCACGTGGCATCTTCCCGGACCGCGGCACGAACCCGCGTCCCCTGCATCGGCAGGCGGACTCGCAACCACTGCGCCACCAGGGAAGCCCTGTATCAGCATTTTTTGAAAGGTAAAACTGACTTGGCAGTACAAGTCTATGGACTCTATGACTAAGGAGCTACCCTAAGTGATGGGTTCTTGAACATTGCAGAGAAGAGGGACCCAGGGAAGGAAAGGTCATAATCCTCGATAATCTGCAGGGAGAAGGTTTGAATGTTGGGCCCTGAGTCCCCTTTGTGGGAAGTCGCTTCTTATACCCTAACCTGATATAAAGGGACTTTTCATATATATCTATTGTGTACTTTTCAAAGGAAGACTGTATTGAACCAAGGAGTTATTGTTATCTTGGTGTGTGTGTGTGTTTATACTTCTCTTTGGATAATAGATGTCTGGCATGGGTTCTTAAATTTTCAGATCTCCTCAAGCAATCCCACTCCTGGGCATATATCCAGACAAAACTATAATTCAAAAAGATACATGCATCCCTATGTTCACAGCAGCAGCACTATTTACAATAGCCAAGACATGAAAACAACTTAAATGTCCATCGACAGATGAATGGATATAGAAGATGTGGTACATATATATACAATGGAATACTAGTCAGCCTTAAAAAAGAAGAAAATAATGCCATTTGCAGCAACATGGAGGCAACTAGAGATTATCATACTAAGTGAAGTGAGTCAGAAAGAGAAAGACAAATACCATATATCACTTATATGCAATCTAAAATATGACACAAATGAACGTATCTATGAAACAGAAACAGACTTACAGACACAGAGAACAGACTGGTGGTTGTCAAAGGGGATTGGGCTAGGGGAGGGATGGAGTGGGAGGCTGGGGTTAGCAGATGTAAGCTTTTATATATAAAATGGATAAACAACAAGGTCCTACTGTATAGCACAGAGAACTATATTCAATATCCTAAGAGAAACCATAATGGAAAAGAATATATATATAAAAAAGACGAATGTATATATATGTAACTGAATCACTTTGCTGTACAGCATAAATTAACACAACGTTGTAAATCAACTATACCTCAATAAAAAAATTTTCAGATCTTCCTTCCTTATTCCAGTAACAGTTGGAAGTATCTACCCATCAATTGTTGACTTATTATTTGGAGATATAAAAGAGAAACTGGAACCTAATCTCTGAAAACTTAACTCAAAGGAGCTATTGAAACATAACCAGATACGCATACTTAAAACCAGTTACATTGGGCTTCCCTGGTGGTGCAGCGGTTAAGAATCCGCCCACCAATGCAGGGGACATGGGTTTGAGCCCTGGTCCCGGAAGATCCCACATGCTGCGGAGCAACTAAGCTCGTGTGCCACAACTACTAAGTCTGCGCTCTAGAGTCTGTGAGCCACAACTACTGAGCCCATGTGTTGCAACTACTGAAGCCCACGTGCTTAGAGCCCGTGCTCTGCAACAAGAGAAGCCACTGCAATGAGAAGGCCACGCACTGCAATGAAGAGTAGTGCCCGCTCACCACAACTAGAGGAAGCACACGTGCAGCAATGAAGACCCAATGCAGCCAAAAATAAGTAAATAAAATAAACAAATTTATCAAAAAACCCCCCGAGTTACATTGGACTTAGGTCAGTTGAATCCCTGAAATTTCTGAGGCTGTCTCCATGTCTTCAACACTTGTATTTTCTTTAAAAAAAAAATTATTATTATTATAGCCATCCTAGTTGGTGTGATGTCCATATTATTCTTTAGGTTAAAAAAAAACATGTTTCAAAATATGATGTAGTGGTGTATCCTGCCAGAGGTGATGTGTTGCCAGAGATGAAATCTGTGGGTTCTCCTCCCCAGCCAATCTTTGGTTATAAAAAGGGACTAACAATTCCACTCCTTGGATTTATTAAAGGTAACTCCTCCAGAACTTAGAAGCAGGTTCCTTAGAAGAATTCCTTAGGTTAGAGAGGGGTTCCCCTGGAATCCCTAAGTGTAGCCTCCCTTTGGGGGAGGCAGGTGAGTAGCCTCATTGTCTGAAAAAGGGAAAACAGTCTGATTCTGTGTTTTGAGGGCTTAAAAGAAAAAGTGGAGTGGGTCTCAGAGAGGGAGGGGAGAAATTTGTTTTGAGTTTGGGAGGTGATGAGCACTGGAATCGGATCTGATTCCATGCTTCTGGGGCTCACTGGGGTCTTGGAGGTTGGCTGGGGGGAGGGGAGGGGAAAGTGACCATTCAGTGCTATACTACTGCGATCCCTATGCTACTGTTACACTTGGCTCTTTGCAATCTTTTCCAAATCATGGGACTAATGTAGTTACCTTGTTGATGAAGATATTAAGTCAAATAGAAGTTGACTTTTTTAAACCTTGGCGAGGCTTCTTTCTAGCTGATGTTACTAGGGGAAGCAATGAAAGGAAAGGCAAGATGTAGTTCTTTACCTCATCTATCAAAACCCTATAGGCCATAGTAAACCTTTACTGGAAACTTCAAGTAACATATCAATGATCAATAGTCCCCTGGGAACAATTCTCCCACTTTTTTCTACATCACTGCTTCACCCCCACCCCTGCAATTGTAGGGACTCTTTGAAAAAAACAGACCAGTTTTTTTTTTTTAATGCCCCACCTTCTGGATTTGTCTGTTTTTTTCATAGTGCTATTTAATCTGTTCCTGTATCCCTTGAATTTCCTGTAACGTGGAACTAAAGGCTTGATTAACTTCAAGTTAAATACTTTGGGCAAGAATTGGTCATAGGTGATGCAGTGTACTTCATGTTGCAACTCACAAAGAGCCATATAGGGCTTCCCTGGTGGCGCAGTGGTTGAGAGTCTGCCTGCCGATGCAGGGGACGCGGGTTTTCTAACTTGGGTAGGGAAGGAAAAGTATGACCAACGCCATAGTGTTCTTAAACCAAGCAGCCATACGAAAGCACTTCCTTGGTATCAATAAGCAAATGCTGGGCTTCCCTGGTGGCGCAGTGGTTGAGAACCCGCCTGCCGATGCAGGGGACACAGGTTCGTGCCCCGGTCTGGGAAGATCCCACATGCCGCTGAGCGGCTAGGCCTATGAGGCATGGCCGCTGAGCCTGTACTACGCAACGGGAGAGGCCACAACAGTGAGAGGCCCGCGTACCGCAAAAAAAAAAAAAAATAAATAAAGCCATATAATCTCTTATTGTCCCACTACTGGTGATGCTTTAGTCATTTGGTTAAGATGGTGACCGCTAGATGTCACCATTGTAAAGTAAGGTTTTTGTTCTGCAGTTATAAAGTGGAGTTGCTTGAAAGATATTCTCATTGACAAATATTCTTATATAGGGTTTTAAAGCACCCCCCCATACTTTGATGGATTTGGGGCTAACTTTGTCATCTTGATGCAGTGCCCTGTAAGTCATCTTTAAGTGGCAAAAACATGTAGACATCAAAAGGTACAGCATTATGTTAGACGCCTCACTTGTGGATTTCACATGTTTGTATGTTCAATCCATCAGTCATCTTTCCTTTTGGTGCTCCTAAGCAACTTTAAAAAAAAAAGATCATTGGAACTTTGTTATTATAAATAAAAGCTGGTAGTATGTGTGCATGTGATTTTCTTAACAGAATGAGGTATATCACAATGGAAAATATCAGAGATTAGGCAATTGTTTTAGTTAGAGGAACGTAATGGAAATTTTAGAAAATTAAAATTCAGGGAAAACAATTCAAGAGGCTTAAAGACGTGTTATCTCCAGTGATTTAAAGAAGATGAGAAAGTTCTCAAATCCTTTCCACCAGTTCTCAGAGCCTTGTAAAGCATTTCAACTTTAAAGATAAAGAACATCCTCTTGTTTATTGATGTTTTGCAATAGGTGGTGCTATAGGAAGCCCCTTACTGATCACCAGAAGATTTTGAGGGTTGACGTTGTAGTTCTTATTTGTTCATCTCTTCTTCTTTTGGTTTTTCCTTTTGTGATTTGATGGTTTTCTTTTGTATTATGCTTGAGTTCCTTTCTCTTTGGTGTTTGAATCTACTGCATGCTTTTGATTTGTGGCTACCCTGGTTTTCAAGCATGCTAACCCATAACTATATCTACTTGCTTTAGAGTGATAGTCAGGGCTTTCCTGGTGGCACAGTGGTTGAGAATCTGCCTGCTAATGCAGAGGACACAGGTTCGAGCCCTGGTCTGGGAGGATCCCACATGCCACGGAGCAACTAGGCCCGTGAGCCACAACTACTGAGCTTGCGCGTTTGGAGCCTGTGCTCCGCAACAAGAGAGGCCGCGATAGTGAGAGGCCCGCACACTGCGATGAAGAGTGGCCCCCGCTTGCCACAACTAGTGAAAGCCCTTGCACAGAAATGAAGACCCAACACAGCCAAAAATAAATAAATAAATAAATAAATTTAAAGACAGAAATCTAAAAATATATATATATATTAGAGTAATAGTCATATAACTTCAAACACATTCCAAAAGATCTACATTTTTTTACTCCCCTCCCCAACATTTTATGATTTTGATGTCCTATTTTACATCTTCATGTTTATCCTTTTGCTGTTAATTGTAGTGATAATCACTTTTACCAAATTTTTTGATTGTTTTTTAACCTATGTACTGGCTTATTTAAGTAATCTTCAATTCTTGTATATATTTGCCTTTTCTATGGTGATTTTTCCCATTCCTACAGATCCTTTTCAAGCATGCAAGGAACATTCTCTAGAATAGACCACATACTAGGTCACAAAACAAGCCTCAACAATATAGGAGGATAGAAATTACTTCAAACATCTTTCCTGTCCACAATGGTATGAAACTAGAAATCAACCACAGAGAGAAAAAATGGGGAAAAAATAAACACATAGAGACTAAACAACATGCTACTAAAAAACCAATGGGTCAATGATCAAATCAAAGAGGAAATCAGAAAATACCTCAGAGACAAATGACAATGAAAACACAACCTTACAAAATCTATGGGATGGGGCTTCCCTGGTGGCGCAGTGGTTG